>NW_013665991.1:113310-125359 GCF_000517525.1 Limulus polyphemus | reverse complement strand
TACTGTAATACCTATTAAAATTCTAACAATAAAGTAAAAAATAACGTAAAATAGTATATGTACCTAAAATTAATTTTTTTTAAAAACTAAATAAAACTTCGTTTACTTCTTTTTTGATATAATTCCATTTGTTAATATAATTCCATTTGTTAATATAATTCCATTTGTTGATATAATTCCATTTGTTAATATAATTCTATTTGTTGATATAATTCCATTTGTTAATATGATTCTATTTGTTGATATAATTCCATTTGTTGATATAATTCCATTTGTTGATATAATTCTATTTGTTGATATAATTCTATTGTGATAAAAACCTATCTGATAAATATACCCTTAACTTTGTCGTGTACATTTTCTTTCACAATTCTTTTAAGTTTTGAATAATAGATAAAGTGTAAACAATCATAAATAAAGCAGCTATTTCCACCAACAACCAAAATTATACTTGTTTGGCACGTGAATTATATGTTTACTATTACATTCCATTGTTCCAGCGCTTGTAAAGAAGGCATAACAAGAATTCAAACGTTTGAAACGATACATTTTAAACAATTCCCGATATTCTAGGTGTAATATATGAATTTATATCCTCCAGTGTAACAAATCCCTTTGCGATATAAACAGTATATCGGCCAAACGTCTTGAATAATCAAGATTTCATAGGTCGTTCTTAAGCCTAAACTATATGACATCATCGAGGTTTTGATGTTACCAATTTCTTGTGGACTAGCAATTGATGTATATTTTCATTTTTTTTTCTGTACAAATTTCCATATTTAATGCTGATTAGTTGACTCATCTTTTGCAACATCTTTTAAACTGGTGCCCCAACCTTTCAATTGGATTTGCATTGGGATTAGTAGTCATTCCATAACATTTATATCATCAGTTATTTATTTATTTTCCAAATACCTCTTATTCATTAGAGAAGTGTGCTTTGAATGGTTACATTCAAGGTCAGAACAAATTAAACGTTGTTTACTGAATAATTCATGAGGTTGTGATATTGCTCTTCTTCCAAATACCATCATTGTTCACAACCTGTTTTACTCTCGCAACAGCAAAAAAGTCCATGTTTGATTGTTTACCTTACATATTTAAAAAAATCCACACCGTTAAAAACCCACCACCATGTATGATTGTTTTGCTTACATATTTAAACAAATCCACATTGTTATAAACTCACTATTATGTTTGATTGTTCTGTTCACACACTTTTCCTTTAACTTATACAGTCACGGAATAAAAAAGAAAAACAAGCTCTCCTCTGTTAGTTTTTGAAAAAAATCCAGATTTTCTGTTTACCAACTTTGGTCACAGAATGATTTATGAACTGTTTTAAAAATTAATTTAGAAATGCAGTTGTGTTTTTTTTTCTGGTCTTGAGATAGGACCAGTAATGTTTCATTTTATTCCTACACGCAATATATAGCAATTAACTCAAACATAATTCATAGAGTTCTGAACACAGTTCAATATCTAATGTCTTTTTGCTTTATGAGGTTCTGTTCCTCTAAACGTGATTGATGAAGACTCCACATCTGATACTTCATTTCCGTCAATTCATTCAAAGTAGACGCAAATCTATATTTTTTATTCACATTAACGGAAGAATAATTATCTAGACGAAAATATTCAGATATGTTGACTTTAATTGAGAATCATTGATTTTACAGTTCTCCTTCGTGACCTCCCCTAAATGTCTGGTTTTAGCTATAATACTTAAAGTTTTCTATTTATTTACATGAATAAGAACTAGTCAGTAGCTTCAGCACAGCAAACAGATATTTCAGATTTGTACAGCTTGTAAAACATAAACAAATGCATATAAATCCCATATGTGTTTAGCACTACCTTCACGCCCATTAATTATAACCATAACATATATGTATTAATACGTTTTTAATGTAGGAAAAATATACCACGAAAGGATTTGTCTGCTTATATAGCCAGGAATCTGTATTCTTGCTGCATATGTATAAAAAAGTTTTTTAATTAATACATTATAAACACAATAGTTTGATATCTAAACAAAAAACAAAACACACAAAAAAAACTGAAAATAACAAAATCATTCCCAATGATTTAGTCCAATGTGGTGTATACAAGTTGTAAAAGAAAATTACTGAAATGATAACGGAATGGGATTTTACTTAGATTTGACATTTTCTTTTGTCTAATCGCTGAAACCAGCTCCGAAAAATGTGGCGCCACCGTATTTACCCGCTCTTTTCGCGTCACCATCCTGTCAAAAGTATTTGAACATTTTTTTAGCACGTGACATGGCACAGCAGCGTACTTTGTAAGAACAATAAACGGTTATAACAACAGAGACTCACAAGGCTGGTAGATTAGTAAGCTAAAGTGTATGCAAGATGCCAAAATTATGTTAATTACATTAATTTGTAGGCGAACTATTTTCTATACCTGAAGTGTGGCCTACTGTATTTGATATCAATGAAAAGTATCGAATATTTGACAGAACATCTAACAACATTCAGGTTGGCCGAAAGCACTAGTGAAATATTACAAACATTTACGTAATAGAATTGTGAGGATATGCTAAAAATTATCCTTGAACCAATTTCACAATGAAACATATTTTCACCGCATTCAGTAAGACGATACGTTAATAGCTATGTTTTTATTGAGTATGCAAATTGTATATCACCATCAAGAATGTTCGGCCTCATTCCGCTAGCTGTAAGTCCTGTCAGCATCGAAATCTCGACTAAAGGTCATAAAATCTGTAGAGTAATACAAGTCGTTTAACCATGTTTTACAGTAACGGCTGAATATCGGATTGGAAGCAGGCAAGTGCCCAATTTATTTATGAATGTGTTGGGCCAATTACAAAAGATTGTAATGAAGATGTTATAGAAGCCTTGCATGCGACATTACAAAAGTTCTGTTTCATCCAACGCCGCCATATTGGATATCCAGCATTCCCTTCTACCATTCAACAACAAGTCATATCAGCACAAGATTTGGTAAAGCTTTACACGCTGTCAATGGCTTAAACACCGCATTTGGCAAGAGATGCGTATCCAAATACTGATGTATTTTTCTTAACGCACATCGCTGAGAATATTCAGAGCGTCAGATAACAAGGTATTAGAAGATAAATTCGTCATTTTTTACGTCACACGAAATTAAGCACTTAACGTCCAATATGGCGGAATAACCTATAGACCGCGTGACTTTTGACGTCAGTGCAAGACCTCTATAATATATGTTTTATTTCAGACAGCTTTAAATTCCAAGCGAAAAGGATATTTTATCTACGATTATATTTCTATGTGGATTTAGTTCACTCATTTTCACAGCAGCGGACTCCTCTTTGTCACCTAAACCTGCCAGTTTAATCCTAGTTGTCAGTTATGAACCTCAATCCTAAAGAACTTCGAAGCTAGTACGAAAATAGAAATAATATGCACACTGAGGGAAAATACCTCATATTGTAATGTTGAGCTTTTAAAATGGATATTTCTGAGAAAATAAAAACATAGTTTAATGGCATTTATCAGAAGGTATTGTAATATACAAACGTTGCTAAAACACGATAAAGAAATAACAACACATATTGCTAAAAAGCATTAAACAATTATGTTTGAGACCAACGACATGATTATAAAAATTTGTTTGTGATAGTGACAATAAAAAAAACATTTTAACCTTGATCTTAAGATATAACTTTATAGTCTCTCATACACGAGTCACTCATATCAGTACCACTCATTACAACAATTGTAACAGCATTCAGCATATCACACTCACCTGAGTTATTAGATTCACCCATATTAGTGCCACTCATTTACACCATTGTAAAAACATTCATCACACCAGACTTACTTTGAGTTATTATAGTCACTCATATCAGTACCACTCATTACAACAATTGTAACAACATTCAGCACATCACACTCACCTGAGTTATTAGATTCACCCATATTAGTGCCACTCATTTACACCATTGTAAAAACATTCATCACACCAGACTTACTTTGAGTTATTATAGTCACTCATATCAGTACCATTCATTACAACAATTGTAACAACATTCAGCACATCACACTCACCCATATTAATGTCACTCATTTCAACAACATTTTTTATTATTTTTAAACATTTCAGTGCTGGCTGAAGGATGTAAACCATATTCACCTACCAACTTGAAAGAGCATCACAGGCTACAAAACTCTCTCTGAAGTTATTTGTTGTCTTCCTTAAATATTATAAAAACATTTACAATACCAAACTTACGTTGAGTTATTAGGTTCACATATATCAGAGAATTATTTTCAACTACTGACATAACATTTATCACATCATAACTTACCTTGAATCATTAGATTACTTGCTCCGTCAAACGTTTTCTGATGGAATTCTTAATGGTTGTACAGAAAAATGTTTAGAAAACAATACAATCTGGGAAATGAATGGACAAATATTTGCTGGATCTAGCATCACTCAAAAAATAGGAATACATTTAGACACAATAATGACCGAAAACAAATTGCAACAGTATAACAACAATAGTATTGAAATAAATATGGCAAAGCTAATAATAGCGTTGAAACAACTATATGACTTATGTAAGATGATTACAAAGATAGACCATTTTTAAATTGATTACATCTTACAAACTATTTATCCCAGAAGAACCCATTTCCATCAGAGGTACATCGAGAATCATACGTTTCATATATATTGTAATCAGCAGAAGTCGCTGATTAGGTTTGAAATAATGAAGTTAATATAAACTAGAATTATTGTAATTAATATTATTAGTAAAGTAAGTTCAGATAAAATGCAAAAGCTATAATTGTATGAGCTACTTCAGTAAGCCACATACAGATACGAATAGATAAACTATCGAACACACAGACAAACAGATATAACTTTCGATATAGATATAAACATATTTAAACTTACTATTGTTATATTCTTCGCAAATGATGTTAAACTCGGAAAAAGCGTCGCAATATTCAAGACTGAAAGTGACGACTTCTTCCATGACTGTAGCCTTTATGGCAACCTTTTGTTTATTATCAGGTGGTTCCATTGGCCAGAAGGAAGGAGGGTTTTCATTGTTCATGTCACCTACCCAGAAATATGACGTCATTGTTAAAGATGACAAATTTAAAAGGCATGACTGTACACTGTTGTATATTTTGTCAGTAAAAATCATGACTTGTCTTCCTCCGATTTCCCGACATAGCTCATTTCCGTTCTCCTGCCCTCTCGCCACCGTGCTGACCACAAGACAAGACGATCCCCACCTCTGGAATCTTTTACTACAATCTTGACCACCGTCAGTCACTGAAACAGTCCATTATTAATAAAGATTCATCTATTTCATTCAAACTGACGAGTATAATAACAAGTAAACCAACATATATGAAAACTTACGCAAGTGCAATCAAATAATATTTAACAGAATACCCTACACATGCTTATAAAACATTCCATGTGTACTTGTATGTACAAAAAAACATAACCGCAGAATGTGTCAGATAATAGTTTAGGCCTTATATTTAATGGATATATATATATAGTCACATCACGGTAAATCTGGAAAAAATTGGTAAAAGCAAGCATTTCTTCCACTTTCCAAGGACGCACCTTTACAGTGCCACAGCGGTATGGCTGCAGACTTACAACGCTAGAAACCGGGTTTCGATACCCGTGATGGGCAGAGCACAGATAACCCTTTGTATAGCTTTGTGCTTAACTACAAATTAACCAATCAATTCAAGCACTTAACGATTGACGCATGTTTAACAGGGTTGTCTGAGTCTATCAGCAATGGCAGTAGAGAAAGGGAATAATTCTACCACTAGGAGAAATGGTGATCTCTAAATGTTTGTTACTAACTGAGAGAATGCACTATCAGGCTATTAAAGCTTATCGATTGATATTGATGTAGTTGGCACTTTAACTAAATGATTGATTTCTTATAGTAGTTTGCAAATCAGTATTAAGGACACTCTAACTAATTTTTTCTTTCCTTGTGGTAGTCTGTGAATCAGTATTGAGATCTTTAATACTAAGTGATTATTTTCTTACGGTAATCTACCTGCTAATCGTATTCATGACACTATTCCTAAGTGACACTTCTACCAATCGATATTCAGGGCACTCTTATTAACTTATGGTAGTCTGTCAATGGGTTTTGATGACATTACGGCTAAGTGGCACTGTTCGTAACTATGAAGGAACATTTTTGAATACAGTAATAAAGCACATAACGGAAATACTACATTGACGTATTGAGGTAAAAAGTTTAAAGCTGACCATCAGTTTTAAATATAGAGCTGAATCTCAGTAAACTTAGAGCTTTCTTATAAATTATTTCGTTAAACATTAATTTTCCAAAAGCGTTCACATTCTTGAACTAATTGTATGATTCAATTAATTTGAAAGGATGATTAAGATCCAGAGTGCTACATTTCCATCCTGATGGACAAGGGGTCTTAGAAAATGATGATGCATACAACCAAGCGAGCCCATACAGTCCAAAATTAGCACACAAAAAGGCAAGACTATGACTTCATTAATTTTTCTTTGTAAACACAAAAGCGGACCTCAGTTTGACGGACTATTTTTGAACAAATTTGATAAATGAGTCCGTTTCAAACCATACTCCTTGATGAACGTTCAGTAATCAAACATGGCTCGTTAGGTTCATTGAGGAATCTATATTAAGGACATTATCGTGGCGTCCAGCTCAGTATTTGATATCTTAATATAGTAGCCAATAAGTGTAAATCATTGTGCGATGAGATAGTAAAAAAAAAAAGGAGGCATTTTAATATTCCAATAGTGATATATCTAAAATTTCAAAAAAGTTAACCAATAAAGCTAGATAAGAGTTGATAATAGCCTTCATCTTACCCATTAATACGTCCGATGACCGAGGTAAAACCGTTGTTAAAGAAACAGTAGTATGCTCTGGCATGTACTTTTCAGTTACAACTCGTTTGGAGGAATCTGTGGGAGCGAAAAACAGATATTTACTATTTTTCATTTCCTAAACACAATAACATAAGTAACACTGAAACTCCAACAATCGTAACACAACGTGTAAGATTATATTAATAAATATACGACGTTTCATACTTTTCTTTAATTAAGGTTAACGCTTAGCTACGTTATTCAAATTAATGAAAAATAATCAAGTTCCTCAACATTTCTTAAGTATTTGAAGTTCAGGCTTCAAAGAAGACTTACGTAGAGTTGTCTTTCTGTGTTTGATATTACTAGTACATTGGGACTCACTGATAAATTGTCTGAGGTCTGCGTACTTCCATAAGAATCACTGAATAGATATATATATACATATGTGTGTGTGAGTATAACACAACTAGTCTTTCCCCCTGTTATTTATAGATATGAGTATAATACAACTAGCCTTTCCCCCTAATATTTAGGCCCAGCATGGCCAGTTGGTTAGGGCGCTCGACTTGCAATCTGCGGGTCTCGGGTTCGAATCCCCGTCCCACCAAACATGCTCGCCCTTTTAGCAGTGGGGGCGTTATAATGTGACGGTTAATCCCACTATTCGTTGGTAAAAGAGCAGCCCAAGAGTTGGCGGTAGGTGGTGATTACTGGCGGCCTTCCCTCTAGTCTTACACTGCTAACTTAGGGACGGCTAGTGCAGATAGCTTTCGTGTAGCTTTGCGCGAAATTCAAAACAGACAAACCCCCTGATATTTATAGATATGAGTATAACACAACTTGTCCTTTCCCCCAATATTTATAGATATGAGTATAACACAACTAGCTCTTCCCCCTAATATTTATAGATATGAATATAACACAACTAGCCTTTCTCCCTGATATTTATAACGCTCTAGCTGTAACACTAACACTCACTTACGGTTCTGTATTTTTGAAAATATCTATATTATCAGACTATAAGTAGACACAGTTACAAAGTAGTCTGTTGATGGGTGCTGAGAGCACTTTTGGTAATCGATTATTTTTATGTCTTCTTATCGATATTAAGGACACTTTTACTGAGTGGTTCTTTTCCTATGGTAGCCTTACTTTTACTAAATGACACTTTTCTCTTGGTCGTCTGCTAATCGATATTAAGGACACTTTTACTAAATAGTTCTTTTCTTATTATAGTCTGCTAATCGATATTAAGGACACTTTTACTAAATAGTTCTTTTCTTATTATAGTCTGCTAATCGATATTAACGATGTTATTACAAGTGGTGCTTTTCTTAGTTAAGGGGGAAATCTTTAAATATGGTCAGAAAAACTAAATGATAAGCACTATATATACGAAACTTTTAAAGTTTCGCCTCAATTTTTATTGTAAAGTTGGATATCAGTGGATTTAAGTCTTCATCGCATTCAGTTTCACTAAACTCTAGTCTCCAAAACTATTTCACATTCATGAATTCATGGTTTTGCGTTGAAATAGATATATTTCGAAGATTTCATATGGTCTCAACCAAGTATTCTATTGTTTACTTTTGCCGTCACCTTATACGATTTGAATAGACTCTTACAGTATCTGTTAGTACAGGCTCGAGCCGTAGTGCCACAGGTGATATATTTAGTCCACAGTGATTTCTTTATAATTCGACTTAATATCACTTTATCCATGTTTATCACTGGTATATCATCAACTACACTTTAAACTAGGTTGAATCTGTGATGGTGATTGTAATTGTTTTCTCTTCTAAGTTATATAATTATAAACCGAAAAGCCCAAAAATTAATTGTTATTACACGAGTAATTTCACAAAGTTACGGAATAACAACAGTTCAAAAAAAAAAAAGAAAGGAAGAAAAAAGCACGAGATAAAATTGAAAAAATTATTGTGCATATATATATTCAATAAATTATAACAGAATGTTTCTATTCTGCGATTTTGATACTCTGGTCCAACTTGCATTTAAAGATACTTAATTTTTGTTTAAAATTTGGACGTTGTTAAAATTTCAAAGTGTTTCTTGCACAGTCCAATTATACAGTTTAACCCTGCTATTTATTTTTCCCAAATGTTGAAAATACTAGTTTAATAAAACACAGAAAACGCAGTAGAATCATTATTTCTTGAAACCTGCCACTCACAAGATAATATGAAATTATGAAACACTGAAAGGTTACTACAATCGTTCATTCTCTTAAATTTCTGAGTAATGGACAAAGTTTCTGACGAATAGAAAATGCTTTCTGTAATTAGAAACAAAATGAAAATGTGTATATATATATAGAAAAGAGTATCATATATACTTCAATGTGGCAAAATGAATAGGGTTACAATTTTCGTATTACCTTAATATAATTTAGACTTCTTGCCTTTATACCCTTACACGTTAATTCAGTTGATGTAACTAAATTATTCTCGAAGTTTTACAGTCTGATATTTTATATTTACATAAAGTTTCTCGGAAAACTTCGAAACCCAACCCTCATACGCATTGTTTGAATGTTGCTGTTTTTGTAATTGAATGGCGAAAATCATCAATTAGTCTAAAAAACGAGTATTAGAAAAAAAACACGAGAAAGCAGACCCAATGAGAATAGCCAAAGTGAAGAGTTTAGCAGTAAACTGAGGAGGAATAAGTGCTAAAATGAATAAGTCAACAAGGAGGAATAAGTGATAAAATTAATATGTTAACAGTAAAATATTAAGGAGTTTTACACGAAAAAATAAATTGTACAAATGAATCGAAAGAGTCTCACCTGTCATCGACATTACACCAGAAGTAAGGCAGAAGGAAAGAAGTGCTATGAAGCGTAAATAACGTTTCTCGTTCCGTTGCTTGTCCATCTTCTTCCACCAAAGCAATTACTTTTCTAGAGAGTTTGAAGTTGTTATTCAAATACATTATCTGACATATCAAACTTCGTTGTAAGAAATAACTTAGACAGATGCCTTGACATAAGGTTTTCTTTAAGAAGGTTTGTACAAGACAATCGTGAAAAAACTTTCCAGACATTTACTACACGATTATCATAGCTTTTAGTTTACAAGTATTGAAAAAAATGGACATTCTATTTTTATATGTAGCAGAAAGTCCAACCAAAATTAAAATGAAAGACAAAGTAAAGAGAGTTTTAGCGACACAAACTATATTTATATTTCTTCTTTGAGATGATTAATATCATCATCATTAAAAAAAAATAGAAAACTTAAAACTGCTATTTTTGAAAGGTAAACGAGACATAAATTATTCCACCAAACCTCCGACAGCAGAGACATTTTTTGTGGAGAAAATAAGTATATTGTTACCCAACAGATGTGCATTCAATAACAATGCTCTGAAATAAACTAGGTAGATAGATAGAATAAATACTTAACGCATGATTTATGGAAATTGTGTTAACTGGTCTGTTAAGTCAATGGTAATGCTAATGATATATATTTAACTTTATAATAAATGTTTGAAGCATAGCGTCAAACTAATTTTTAGAAAGGCAGCCTGAAGCTACACAATTATTATAACATATAAATTATAAGATCCATAAGCAAACACAAAAGGTTTATGGGTGTACGTTTGTCATAAATTTGTCGGAAATACATTTAAAACTGATCAAGGGTCGATATTGGTGTATGTATGATGAATTTTCGCCCAAAGTTACACAAGGGTTATCTTATCATCGCCTCGACGGCTTTTAAGCTCGGAGGACGTTTTTGTGGCAGCTGGCTGCGAAAACTTAACCCTCGGATTCAAAATCCGAGCATGTATTAAAACTAAGCTACTCTATTCACGGGTTGGCGGTAAGTTTATAGACCTATAACGCTAAAAGTCCATGGTTCAATTTTCCGTGGTGGACAAAGCGCAGATAGCCCAATATGTGGCTTTGCACAAAACGATAAATACACACTCGACTTCTACAAGTAAAACCTGTTTTATTCCGCTTTTGTTTATTAAGCATTTTTTTTCTGAGACATCTACCAATTTGGTCTATGATGTATGTCCTTGTTGGTCAGGGTCTTTAATAAGATATGTGTTACACAAAATAAGTTAAACAAAATACCACGACTATTTTAATTAATCTTACTAATCACAACTTAGCTTTTCCTAAAATATAAAATCAATCAGTTTGACGTAACATATGTGTGTTCCATTGGTGCTGAACGATATAAAAAGCAGTACATAATTAAACGATAAAGTCATATGAAATTATGAAATAAAGAATTCTCCGAGTAACCATCTTTATAACCTAGCAAAGTAATAAACTATTAAAATAATAAAAACACGGTAAGATTGTGGCATTATAGGTGTTTTAATATTTAGCTTGAACACCTGTCCCTCATCTTTAGCACACGAAAATACAAGTGTGATGCAAGACACTTATCTTATTTGTTAAAACAATCTAAAATTCTAACTTCCCAAGTCAAGAAACACGTTACATAAAAGGTGCTCACACAATATTTTCAATATTTTTTGTTTAAATGGCTAAAGAGGCTCAATAGTCGAATGCCGTCACCAAACATGCTCGCTCTTTCTGTCGTAGGGGTGTTATAAGTAAAGGTCAAACTCACTGTTCGTTAGTGAAACAGTAGCCCAAAAGTTGGCAGTAGGTGGTGTTGACTAGCTGCCTTCCCTCTAGTCTTTCACTGCTAAATTAGGGACGACTAGCGCAGATAGCCCTCGAGTAACTTTGTGCAAGATTCAAAACAAACCAAACAAACTCTATATGTCAGCTACTCGACTGTGGTTAGTTAGTTTTTGTGAAGCACAAAGTACACAAAGAGATATCAGTACTCAGCCTATCACGTGGTATCGAGACCCGATTTTTTTTAGCGTTATAAACTTGCGACCTTACCGCTTAGCCACCAGAAGGCTCTTGGCTATGATGATTCCCGACTTGTTCAGTAGCAAAGGTTGCCAGGTAATAGATGTTAACAGTCTTTTCAACATGGGATTATATATTCATAGGCTAAATGTAGCCAAGAAATTAGCGTACGGAAACATGAGTTCGAGGGTTCAGGATCCATGTCCCGTTGCCATAAAATTGCACCGGCATTTTGGGGCCATATGAGTACTATATAAGCGATTGTCAAATCAC
>NW_013665991.1:110661-112768 GCF_000517525.1 Limulus polyphemus | reverse complement strand
TGATTAATATGAAAATACAAGGATGTTATTGTATTTTGGCAATTGTGTATAAAGTTAAAATCATAAATAATATTCAACGTTAAAAGTGGTAAACAATGAAAAACATCTTATTTAGGCCTATCTATGGCCTTCAAAAAGTTGACGACTCTACATGTTTAGACGTTGCAGACTCCTGAGGATGACGTTGCAACGTCGGAACATGTAGAATCGTCAACTTTCTGAAGGCCATAGATAGGCCTAAATAAGATGTTTTTCATTGTTTACCACTTTTAACGTTGAATATTATTTATGATTTTTACAAGGATGTTAGTAGATATAGATAATTGAAGCTAGTAAAATAGAATATGTTTGTATGGATTTACACCAACTACCCGTATTGAACGAATGTTAACCAATCTACGGAGATAGTTTGTTTTGTAGTTAAACGCAAAGCTACACAATGGGCTATCTGTGCTCCGCCCGTCACGGGTATCGAAACCCGGTTTCTAGGGTTGTAAGTCAGTAGACATACAGCTGTGACACTAGAAGGATTAGAAAATAATAAACTTTTACATGTAATGCATGAACGTGGAGTTGTGAATATCTTGGTTAATTGTTTGCACCTGTAAAATAATAAACATTACGTCAATGATTAGGTGCACTGAAATGGACAAATGTAAAGATTTTCAGGGCTGTTTTTCTGTCCTACATGATAAAATCAATTCGCTTAATCTAAATAAATTGTATAAATCATTTTATATTATTTTAATGTTGTAACTATAACCTGGTTTAAACAATATATTTTAAGAGTTTGTACTGTTTTGTTTGTAGTTAAGCACAAAGCCAGAGAACGAGCTATCTGTGCCGTGCCCACCACGGGCATCGAAACCCAGTTTCTAGCATTATAAGCCAGACTTACCATAGACTTACCGATGTGCCACCGGAGGGTTTTTTAAGAGTCATCGAGATTTAAAGAAATTTCGCTATTCGTAGGGTAGCGGGTGTTTTCCACGTATTCTAAAGCATCCTAACTCTACCAATGTATGTTATTGTCGTAAAGTATAGAAATCTGTGACGAAACTTTTAACAAATTTTAGTTACATTAAATGATGCCAAAGTATAATTTTATAAAATATAAATACTTAATTAAATGAGCATGGAAGTCGTACTCACCAGTGGTGAAAGCTACGGACTTGATGAAAAGCCAATACTTAAGGCCAGTCTGCCGTTTTTATGTTCTCGCTTAAACTGAAAAATTATCGCTGGCACATATGTATATATATGTGTATAACACGCACATTATAATCTATACATCCCGAAACACGTGTTTACTTGTACATTAAACAAATGTAGATTAATTAACTTCCTGCCACTTTCATAAAAAGCGTTTACTTTTAATGAGTTTTAACAAACCAAACAAATGCAGGCAATGCATCATTCCTGTGTTCTGTAATGGACCCGAATGAAAAAGTTTTATTCGCTTTTACTCATGAAAACATTAACCTAGTAAAAACTAAGTACATAAACTGAATAAAGCAGCATATCTCACGATATCACTAAGTGCTGTATCGCGAGATCCTTTGTTACACAGATGTTTTTTTTTCTTTTTCAATTGAAAATAAGCTAATATTTATTACCACCACGTCTGAACGTAGTCCAGCGCGTTCTTATAAGGAAAAATGAAAAGTTTTGTTGTTATATATATCTCTTTATTGCTTCCATTCTACTATGCCAACATGTCTAATAAATAAAGCTTTCATGAGTTATTTGCAAGATTTGCGTTTTTATCGTTTTTTTCATCCTCACAAAATATTTAGGTAAAGATCAAAAATTAAAAACACTTAACTAATATAATAACTAGTGATATTCAAGTTTATAAAAATACTTAACTAATATAATAACTAGTATTATTCAAGTTTATAAAAATACTTAACTAATATAATAACTAATATTATTCAGGTTTATAAAAACACTTAACTAATATAATAACTAGTATTATTCAGGTTTATAAAAATACTTAACTAATATAATAACTAGTATTATTCAGGTTTATAAAAATATTTAACTAATATAATAACTAGTATTATTCAGGTTTATAAAAATACTTAACTAATATAATAACTAATAT
>NW_013665991.1:108686-109967 GCF_000517525.1 Limulus polyphemus | reverse complement strand
TATTATTCAGGTTTATAAAATACTTAACTAATATAATAACTAGTATTATTCAGGTTTATAAAAATATTTAACTAATATAATAACTAGTATTATTCAGGTTTATAAAAATACTTAACTAATATAATAACTAGTATTATTCAGGTTTATAAAAATATTTAACTAATATAATAACTAGTATTATTCAGGTTTATAAAAATACTTAACTAATATAATAACTAGTATTATTCAGGTTTATAAAAACACTTAACTAATATAATAACTAGTATTATTCAGGTTTATAAAAATACTTAACTTTAACATACTTTAACTTTAATCTGTGCAAAATGTATTTGATGCTTTGGTAAATTAATAAGTGTATACGCTATAGTGTAGATAAAATGAAATTTTGAAAGATATGAAAATAGAACGTCTGGTTTGTCTGTCAGTTTCGTGGAAACGAAAGCATTACTTGTTTTAGTCATAGGCAAACACGTCACTTGGTTTTACACGAGGGATTACAACTTGCCATCAGCTGGGATGTGTCAGTAATATGTTGAAAGGATGACCTATCAGACTTTCTATTACACAATAAAGTTCGTTTATATCTGTACTAATATATTTTAGTAGAAATAAGTAAGCATTATTTCTAATCCATCAATAATCAAAATTTGTGAAAGGTTTTCTACAGAAAATGGTAAAAGTTAAATATAGTTATTTACATGGATCCTTTAAACTTTAAGGGATCAAATTAATTTATAAAGTTAAACCTTTTTAGTGTGAATAGGTGTTGTATATTAATTATATAAATGAATTAGCGATTTTTACATACAAAACGTCAGAAAATGCAAAAAGTATGCCATGCAAACTAAATACAGAAGCGAAAACTGTAATCATTTCGTTAAACGTATACTAAATCATAAAAACACAATCGGCTTTCTCGTTCAATATTTATGAAAACGATACATTAGATGTGATAAAAATTATTCAGCAGTATGTTAAATGTGTTGGTAAATTAACCGCCTATAAAAACATGCATAATACAGTTAAATATATAAATGAAACTATAAACATAAGTTGAAACAAGTTCAAATCTGTATATAATCATACAGAAGTATAGTAACACCATCCGCCTTTGTAATAGAAATAAATTTATAGATAAAAACTAGAATAAAATGAAATATTTTGTCAATAACATTTATTGTTATGCTAAACCAACAAAAATTACAAATCTAATTATACGCCCAAAGTAGCGCATCGTCAGTTATATATACTACTGTCAGAAAGGTTTGTTTGTTTGTTTTT
>NW_013665991.1:105061-107717 GCF_000517525.1 Limulus polyphemus | reverse complement strand
TCACTCCATAAACATGTATATAGCAATTTAAGCGGCTTTATAAGCACAATAAGCTTTAGTTTTGCTCAACCAATACTGTGAAATAGTCATTGCTAATATTCAGTGGTTTTCAAACGGGCAATTTGTATGACCGCCATTTTGGTTCATCACGATCTTACTATTAAGTACTATAGTACTCAGTGATAGTGCAAGATATATTCGTTGACTGCATACACTAGTATTCCTAGGCTTGTTGCGAATAGCAAAAAAAAAAAGGTTTCTAGGACTTTTATTTTATTGTAGGTCTACTGGAAAGACAACTTAGAAATAAAACAGATAACGACTCGTGGTGAAAACTAACATTAATTCTGCTAGCCCGAAATTAAGAGCGTTGGGGCAGTGTTCAATTCAATATAATCTCGTCCGCCAACTAATATGTTACATACCAGTAAATAAGCACATAATATTTGCATTACTAAAATTGTACTGGTTTAACACCACAAACTTCCAAGAGCTGATGGATAACAAACTCCTAGAAATATAAATGTTTTTATACATACTTTTAGGTCAAGATTTTTTCATAAAAATTGCATCAACATTATTATGAGTGCACACTTATCTATCTAATTAATTTCTATTATACACAAAATGTAAATCTTCCGTATTTACATTACGAAACTTCATAACTTATGAATAAGGCTTGGCATGACAAAGTGGTTAAAAAAACTTGTTTTTCTAGAGAATTTTCATTCTACTTTAGTATCACAGATATTGATATCTTTAGCGTGAATATAACCATATTTAATTTAGAACTTCTAACCAGAGGAAAGGTAACAAGTTAACAGTTACCACCGCTCTTAACCAAATGTTGATAGTTACAGTTATAACACTTCTACGGTTGAAGTACAGAGCGATTCAATAGTGTATCGCGACTTGAACCTCAGGCCTTTCACGCAGCCCGGCACGCTCCAAACGTCTGGTTCGACACCCGATGGGTAGATCACAGATAGCTCTTTGTGTAGCTTTTTTGTTTAAAATAAAAAAACAACTTATTATAAATACAACTACCTTCCCTCTTGTAACAACCTTGTATAATTCTCTAATAAGTTTGCTCATCTTCCAATGGCGTGTATAGGGAGCTGAACATTTTACATATATATTTGATTTTAAGAAATGGATCACTCTTAATATTAATAGAAAGGATTTCAGACAAATTATTCAGTCTAAGGTTTGTTGTTGGTGGTAATTTTTGCCAAATACGGCTAGAAAATATACAAACTGATATTCCTGGATTTATAATTCACTGTGATTGTCATATTCTTATAGAATGTGAAATGAATCAACTTAGGAAATAGAAACTTCTGAGCGGAAACAGAAAAAAAAAAGAGAGTAAGTTTTTAATTTATCTTTATTCCAACTCTTGAAAATGTAAATCTTTTGAGGTAAAACTAATGAAGATAATGTAAACGTACATTAATTTGTTTTATCGTAATCAAAAACTTGTATAAAATCAGTAGAAGAAAATCAGATGTATTGGCTTTTGATGTTTCTTACTCGATAATTATTACAGCTATTCTTGAAAAGTCATCCTATTATAATGTGGGTAATCTTAAAGTAGAACGAACGTTTTTAAAAGGTTTTTATCATGTTCATGTACGCATGATGACTACTCCTGATACGAGTTGAAAGCTACATGCAATAAAAGAATTTTGATTGCATACATGAATGTGGCCGTTATAAGCCCTCAATCTTACCCCAGAGCCACCAAGAGGTTGTATTTTAGAAGTTGGAGAAGTATGGGGTTATATGATATACCATATTGCTCTAAAGTTTATGTTAATATTCTTAGGTTTGTTTGTTTGAAGTTCAAGCACAACATTTTAATAAAAGGCGTGATAAATATGTATCAAAAAGGGGAGAAAGTGCCTGCTCATTTCAATGGTAAACCTATGAAGAACGTTCGTAGCTATCGTCTTCAAAAATACTGAAATATCTTGTGTATAATTAGGGACGACCAACGAAGATAGCCCTCGTGTAGCTTTACACAAGATCAATCACACAAACAAAGTAAGTACTTTCCCATAGCTGTCTATAGACGATGAGCATTGGGTTTTGATGTAGTACCTTAGACCTTAATCACTTCTTTCTATTAATAATTAGAGTTGTTTTTTTAGCTCTAAATTTATTTTACGTCTAAATTCTTGAGAATGGTTATTAAAATTGGTAGACAGAGTAGCCCCAACCGCTGTGTGAAGTCTACTTTTTAGATTCCTCATTTTCTAGGCTTGTTTATGATAGTCTTCCTTTCTTTATTTGCTATGTCTTTTGTTTTGGGCCTGTTGTATTGATTTCTTGAAAATATTGTTAAAGATAACATGAATGAGTTAAGTTCTCTTTCCTTTATAAAAAGAGCCTGGCATGGCCTGGTGGTCAGGGCACTCGACTCGCAATCTGCCGGTCGCGAGTTCTTATTATGTCACCGAACATGCTCGCCCTTTCAGCCGTGGGACGTTATAATGGCACGATCATTCCCACTATTTGTTAGTGAAAGAGTAGCCTAAGAGTTGGCGGTGGGTGGTGATGATTAGCTGCCTTCCCTCTAACTTTACACTGCTAAATTAGGGACGGCTAGCGCAGATAGCCCTTGTGTAACTTTGCACGAAATTCATGACAAACC
>NW_013665991.1:72375-104169 GCF_000517525.1 Limulus polyphemus | reverse complement strand
GTTGTTATTCTGGTCTGTATAAGTTGTTTTGTTTAAAATGGTGTGATTTTGGTATAATCTTTTTTCGAAACTTGAAAACGCTTTGTTCAGACAATTTCTCTGTACTTGGCATTTAGTCATGTCTCGTCACGTGCCAGAAGTTATAGGGCGTCAAATTGTTCGACTTTTCTGAAATTGTATGAAATAAACGGATATTGCCAGAACATTAAGGTACCCCCAGTGTACTGTATCCAGAATCCTAAAACTTCATCCGATTACAGGAAACTTGTTCCAGGAAAGTCAACTGGTAGACGCCGTAAAACTACTGCCCGAGATGACCGTGTTTTGATCAAGTTAACATATCAAGGTCGAAAAAAGTCTTGCGACACCTTATGACAGAAATGGCTTGAACACATTCATTCTAGGGTATCCAGAAAAACAGTGAATATGAGACTGACCAAACAAAGTTATTTTGCAAGAAGTGCTATCTGCAAACCGATAGTAACCGGAATTCGCCGTGTTACTTGGACAAGACAACATGTCAACTTACAGTTAGGACACTGGACACATGTCATCTTTTCAGATGAGTTTTGTTAAAGCTGATGGTAGGATTTATGTTCGTTCTTTGCCTGAGGAACAGATGAGGGAACACAGAGGAGATGGTATAGTACATGTTTGGGCAGCTATTCATCATGATAGAAAATAAATGTTCTTTATATCCTCCAGGGAAATTAAAATGGCGTCTCCTAAAAGCATCACATGGAAACGATATTTCTGCCATATGCTAGGGCAAGGTTTGGCAATAGCTTTGTGTTTCATTATAGCAATGCCACTGCCCACACTGTACGTATTGTACAGGATTATCTCGGCCAGGAGGACGTTAAAAGATTGCCATGGCCAGTAGAGTCTCCAGATTATAATCCCATTGAAAACTGCTGGGCAGAACTGAGCCAGGAAATTTCTAACCACGACCCTAACACAGCTACTGTAGCTAAGTTTCAGCGCTTTGTAGTGACAAGTTGGGATGAAATCACGGCGAATTACATCAATAACCTCATCGACAGCATGCCATGTCGCCTTTTGAAGGTTACTAGAGTACAAGGAGGGCCAACCAAGTACTGGATGTTTAATATTAACTAATATAAGACACTATTTATAATAATTTTATGTTATATTTTGTCATTATATATGTTTTGGTAAGGTTTTTGTTGTAATGGATGAAATGCTGAATTACACATCTGATAAAATTGTTTGCTGTTCTAATAAATCGTTCATGATATCCATAGAACCTGTCTCATTGTACAAATTACACATGTACATGTTTAATATAATATGCAGATCTCAGTTTGACAGCATTAAGTGTATTTGTATTCCATCCTAATAATAATGATTTTATTAGTTTCAAAATTTTGGCAAACATTTTGGCCAAAACTGTATAATGACATTTGATATTTGACATTTTACTGGATGTCGGATTCCATCTGTCTTTGAGTTTAACTTTCTTTTCTTGTGACATCATCGATAGATTTCTCTACCACATCGATAGCCATAGAATGAAAACACGTATTTCGATTTTGTTTATATATAAAGCTGTTAGTCTCTCAGAAACATTCACTGTTAACAGCGTCCCCAGATGTGGAAAACAGGGATTAAAATGCATTCTGGAAAATTGTTTTTTGTCTTATAATAAGTAAAGTATTCTGTTATACAAAGCAAAACGCATTGTTTTATAGATTATTCTAAATTCGATATTTAAAACTTTGTTTATTTTCCAGTAAACTCTAATATTTGCTGCTCTTTCCAGTAAACGATATATTTCCTTGTATATGAAAACACTGATCGATTGTTTCATATATATCAAATATTTCTATGTAAAAAAATAAACAATTTTATCAAATGAAACAAATGTTTATGGCAAGGAATGTGTAGCCTTTTTTCTCTTTTAGCTTTACGTTGGCGTGTGCAGACAGTAACTAGTTGACTGACATGTTACTTGTTCAAGCGTGTCATTTCTTTCTCATCCAAATTTTATGGTGAACCCAATTTTTCAGCCGTATTATTCCAACCAGTCTCACAAATTTTAATTGTTGTTTTATTGAAATAGAATGGATAGAAAAAATAAATAAAAATCCAACAGAATTTTTATTAGGTGAGCGAGTGAAGCAGCTTAGGCTTAAAAATCGGTAATCTAAAAGTATAAAAGTTATTTTTTTACGTATTTATAGTTTTGATACTTCTTGAGAAATTTTCGCTAACTTTCGAATGCTTTATCAACTGTATTATACTCGTTACAATGGCTTCTAAAAGAGAAAAAACGCACTTTTACTTTGGTGAAGAGAAACAAATATGTACTTCAACTTGTATTTCATGTAACACAAAGGAAGTTTTTGGTGCATGGTGAAAGAAGAACTTCAAGTGAATTATGAGAGATTTATTTTGCACTACTATGCTACTTACCTTCAAGTACGAAATTAGAGAAATTGACATGATCTAAGATTTCAGTTCCGAATCAGTCCATATCTTGAATTCTCTTCTGAACTTTCTGCTACTAATAATAGTGACGAAGAAAGCGCTCAAATTATAGGGTTTTGTATTTTTGTCTTTAACTGTTTTTTTTAACCTTCGTGTTTTCCTAACTTCAACGAAGTAGCCAAGCTTCTAAGACATATAGACAGATACATTTCTTTTCTAGTACTTCGTTGTCCTTACGGTTAGAAATAAAACAACGATTTATTGAGTTTATACGGTTCATCTTTCTTGTTTCTTGTACGGTTTGGTACACCTGAAATATGATGATAAGAGATTACGGTCAAATGATGCCTACAAAAAAAACTAGTGGTTAAAAACACATTACTCACTCTAACAAAAAACATCCAGTGGAGGTGGTTGTAAAACTCTGAGGAATGTACAAGCTATCAGTTTCATCCAAGAACTTTGAAAGCATAGAAAACAAATATAAGCTGAATATATAGCTCACGTCTATAGTTTATAGGATTAACAAGTAGCTTTAGCAAAAATGATGTACAGAATGAAGCATAAAAGAAAGGTAGAAAACATCAAACAGTAAAACGTATTAATATATAATAATAAACACTTGTCTGTGACAGTCTGTAATTAAATAGTAGAGATTTTATCAACTAGTATTGTGGGTTTATTTAATAATCACACATTATGTAGTTACAAAATATCAGCATTTTAAGCATGCCTTAGCTTAACTTAACCTGTTCAACACTCTAATGAATCCACATATGTCTTAGCTTAACTTAAACTGTTCAACACTAATGAATCCATACATGCCTTAGCTTAACTTAACCTGTTCAACACTCAAATGAATCCACATATGTCTTAGCTTAACTTAACCTGTTCAACGCTCTAATGAATCCATACATGCCTTAGCTTAACTTAACTTGTTGAACACTCTATTGAATCCACACATGCCTTAGCTTAACTTAACCTGTTCAACACTAATTAATCCATACATGCCTCAGCTTAACTTAACCTGTTCAACACTCTGATGAATCCACACATGCCTTAGCTTAACCTTAACCTGTTCAACACTCTGATGAAGTGGAAAGTGCCATTAAATAAATCACCTGATTGTATTGCAATTGAGTAACCGTGAAAGTAGTATCATATACTGGATGAACAACTGATGCTGTTTCATAGCAGATCTTCGATGGCACATACCGTGATTGGAGTTGGATGTAGAGAAGATTATTGTTAGGTTTATAATAGATTAAGATATAACAGCTAGTGTCTGTGAGGTGTCCCTAAGTATCCGATTTTACACGATTGAACTAATAAATGCCAAAAGTTAAATTCATAAAATTAACCTTCGAAAAGTCTGAAGAATTCGGATAACGCAGCATAAGTTATGTACAATCTTAAAGCACTCTAGAAATGAAAGTGACAACATTTTTGTGCAAGTTTTTTCCCCCTTATCCTTTGTATGTTAATTAGTGTGGGAAGAAATATATTGCACAATGCGTAAACAATCCTAACTAATGTAAAACACGTGCGAATTAGGCATCACTTTACCCAAGACTGACAATGTTTGTTTTACTTTGATTGTTGTTATCTCATATACGATCAAAGCTGCATGAAGGCTATTTGCATTTTATTTTTATATTCGCGAGGCCGCTTACGATCGTTATTGAGATAACCACCCCTAATTTAACAGTGAAAGACTTGAGGGATGACAGCTTATCAACACCACCAACCGCCAACATTTGGGCTACTTCTTTATCAAAGAATAGAGGTATTGACCCTCACCTTATAACGCCACCACGGTTATTCGGCGACTAGCAGTCGAACTCATAGATTACCAATCGAGGGCTATACCAGGCCTGTGCTATTTCCATTAGTCGTCCCTAATTTTCAAGTTACACACTAGAGGGAAGTAAACAATAACCATCACCAATTCTTAGGTTATTCTTGTCTGACCGAATAGTGGGATTTGACTGTCATCGTTATAACGCACTCACGGCTCCAAAGTGCTGAGCGTGATTATTTTTTGGGGGAATCGATACGTTAACCAGTGAGTGGGCTACGCTCGGTCAGACTCTGTAATAACTGCAACAGATGTGTTCTATTGAACTGTGTCTTATCATCATGTCATCAACAGATGTGTTCTATTGAACTGTGTCTTATCATCATGTCATACGCATTTTATTTAACCGTATATAGTTCCTAAATATGTGTTCTTACACAAACTAGATCGTTTACAATGTTAATAAACAATCCCATATTTCCAAACCTCCAAACCCTTGGAAATAGTACGCTTTTCTACTCTACAATGTCGCAGAAAAAGAATTTTTAAACAATCTACTCAGGCTATATTTGTCAGCAGAATTAGAAAAAAAAAGGCCATTGACATGTACTTGCTGAAATGTTTTTATTATCAGCAGCATACAATGGAACATTATACATAAGATGAACACCAACAAACTAAGCTCTTGAAGCAGCTATTATCCGATTAAATATTCCATAGTGTTTTGAGGAAAAAAAAGTCCCTCAAGTTTCTTATTACAATTTAGCTCAGAGCAAATGGTAGTTCAGAATTATTTTGGTTTTTGTAGGACGATATTTTAGTAGCTAAAAGAAGATGATCTGGTGCTATGTAACCAAAGTATTCCTTTTGGTCTTCCCTATCTGGGAAGTAAATAAGTAATCTACAATACGAACCTTGATGGTTGAAGTAGTTTTCAATTATTATTTCATATTGTGTAACAGTAAACAGTATTCAGAAGTATAAACTCTATGGTTCTCTGTAATTTTTTATACGCTACTCAAGTATTAATACAAGAGGATCCTCAGCATAGGACCTGTAAAAGTATGTTATGTTTGTTGTTAGCGCAAAGCTACACAACGGGCTGCCTGCTCTCTGTCCACCGCGGGGAATTAAATCCGGAATTCGGTGTTGACAGTCTGTAAATTTACCGCGGAACCTGTAAAAATAATAATGTGCACCTAGTAAAATTCAATACTTTAAGAAGTGAATATTAAAAAATACGAAACAAATGAAATGTTAAGCGTTAAAAATTGTTTTATGTATAGCTGGTTAAAATAAAATAAAACAATACACATTCATACTTACAGTGTATAGTGCTAATCTCGTGTACTGTGAATAATTTATTTGGTAGACAGTTTTCTATCAAAACACACTCTGCACTTTGGAGAAGTGGTTGCAATATACAAGTAACTACCCGGTCACATACGTAGACCAAGAACTAGTGATGGGCGCTGTTGACTAGCTGACTTCTCTCTAGTCTATCAGTTGAAAATTAATAGCAATCGTGGACAACTAACACTTGTTCAGCTTTGAGCGCGAAATTCTAAAACAAACAAACAAGTTTCCTAATAATGGTTGGAGACGGCTTGAATGGGTAATGAAGAAAAAACTTTAATATAAGTTTAACATAACAGCAAATATACAACGTTTCGACAAGGTTTTGTCATCATCAGGTACCTTATATTAAAGTTTTTCTTCATTACCTATTCAAGCCGTCTCCAACCATTATTAGTCTCAAAGTGGGTTCCTCGTCATCGAATTTAAACAAGTTTCCTGCTATCATGGTGGTAACCGATTAGGTTATGGCCAGCTACTTGAGTGAAAGATATCGAAGAAGTCTGAGCAAATATCTGTTTAGTAAATTATATGTAGCACGGAAACACCCCTTCCTTTGGGTTGTGCATGGCTTAGTGATTAGCGTGCTTGAACTGTAAGTCCGAAGATTCATGATCCATGACTGGTTGTCAAAAAACGTGTTGTATTATTGTGACGTTGCTTAACTATAAAAGTGTTAATGTGATAATTAAATTCCACTATTTGATAATTAAGGCAAGAATGACCATTGGTACTGCTGAGTAGCTGCTTTCACTCTAGTCTCAAAACTAGGGACTGAATTGCACAGATGGCCCCTGTGTAGATTTGCGCGAAATTCTGAAAGAAATAGGATGAGTTTGGACCATTGGTCAATGTACCCTGACTGTGAACCATAAGGTTCATGGTTCTCATCTCGTTGCCCCAGAAACGCATTCCGCATTTTGGGACCGTGGGTTCACTCCTTTAGTGACGGTCAAATTCCATTATTCAGTCAGACAAGAGTTGCCCAAGATTATTTGGTTGTGTGTATTGTCGAATAAATGCGTTCCATCTAGTCTATGACTTTAAAATTAAGGTCAGCTCTGCGCGAATAATCTTCAGGGTAGCGTTGCGCGAAAATTTTATAAAACAAACGAACAAAGGCAAACAAAAATAGGTTGTTGTTTTTTTAATCCAGAAAAGTCACATGGTTTAAGAAATAGTTAAGACGATAGAAAGGAAGGGGTTCATGAAAAAAGTCTAACTTTATGTTAAAATGTATGCAGTTAAATTAAGTGTTACGTATTAGAATTTCAAATAGCCTGAAATTGAGTTAACTGATAATTTAAATTTAGTCGTTAAACATATGCCGATATTTATGATATTTGCCAACAAGATTGATACATAGTTTTCTTTTTTAACACAGATATGTTTTAATATACAAACAACAATACAATTTACAATAACAGTTATTACCAATAATTATTACACACACAATGATTTATATACAGAAATTTTAGAAACTTACAAGCAATATAAAGTCTTCTTTCTGGTCTGGAACTTCCTTGATATCTTATCGAGGTTCATAATGAGCGAGTTAATTACGAGTTGATGTAGGTACGATTCGCTTCACGGGAAGCTAGCTAGCTTTGTCCTTCATTTTCACCAGCCACGCACGCCGAGTTTTCCACCGTTGAGTTATGTAATGTTTTGGTAAAAGTACTAGTATCCGATGAGAATCCACTGAAGTTAAATGATTTGTAATCTTTGAACTTTGTCAACGCTCCTAGTCAAATATCTGAAGTTTTCGATTGATAAGCGTTATAACAATCACAGTTAAAGCTTCCGAACTTTATAACACACTGACTATAGGAAACTAAGAATACATACTCTCTTTTGACGCGTCGCATTTCTCGAAATTTCAGTTTTACGTAACAATACTGACGCTAACACAAGCGTTTACTACACACATATATTGAAAATTTTCTACAACTTTGGAGAAAAGGCGGGAGTTTCACAATAAATATTTAACAGTATAAGCTGTGTATGTTTCTAAATATAAGTTTAATCTAAACAAACGTCGATATTAAAATAAATATATAATAACAAATCCGTCACATAAGTTATGCAAAGCACAAGTATAAATACTTATACGCATCTCTATCTGTCTCTTTCTGACAAGAGTTTTCTTCATATTCATCATAGATACAAGAATCAATTCATATTTTGCTACGCTTTAACTGAAAATTTTATTGTGAGCAGTAGGAAAGAGTTCAATTGTTTTTCGGAGTTTCAAATGGACATGATTGGTTATTAAATTGCATTTAAATATTTTTACTTTCTGTGCAACATTGAAACATGTGAGAAAGGCATTTATACTCAAGTGTAAGCACGCTTTAAACGGGGTTTTGTATGCTGAAATGTACTGAATGTCTGTGAGGTTAATCATTTTGACCTGGATTAGTTTGAGGTAATAAAATATTCGAGAATTTTCTTGCTGCTATCAAAAACACACGAAAAATTAATATGATAAATTAGGTTTGTTTGTTTCATAATTTCGCGTAAATCTACACATTGGCCCTCTCTCTTTGCTCATAGTCGTCACTAATGTCGAACTGATAGGCTAGAACAGTGATTCTCAAATTTTTTTTTATTTCTGAGGACCACAATGTGATCTTCCTTTCCGTAATTATGCCACATTTCGAAGGAACATCTGAAGGAAGCACCTGAGCTACCAGTAGTTGGTTGGCCACAGATTCAGCAACTCTAGACAAGACGTAGTTAACAGCATCTACCACCAGCTCTGGGACTATTATTGTCTGACCGAATAGTGGAATTTCACTGCAGCTCTTACATCGCATCCAAGACTTCATGTTGCATAGCATGTTTCTGCGGCAATGGATTTTTTTAAATAAGAAGTGAGGAATGTGCATGTAACTAAAATAGAAATGGGTCACACTGAAGGAGGTAATGATAAGAATTTTATCTAACACTTGTCTGCTTGAAAAGGTTGAATAAGTCCCTTGGTTGGAAATCGGTAAGTTTACGGTCCTACAATGCTAAAATCCGGTGTTCGAATCTCTGCGAAGGACACAGTAGATAAGCCAAAGTAGCTTTGCTCTAAAACAAAAAAAATTAAAATGTGCATAACAGTATTTTGATTAACACTTGTCTGCTTTAATTGTGCAGAACAACATTTTAACTAATAATTGTCTATTTTAAACGTGCATAACAATATTTTAACTAGTAATTCTTTGCTTTAGATCTTAAGTTATTAAATATCACCAGTTTTAGTGTGGTCCTGCTTTTGACGCCTCACAGCACAAAAACAGTCCATTCCGCTAAGTTCAGAAGCTTAAGTATAAGTATTATTAAAATTACACATGCCAAGTATTATAAAGATTGCACAGACTGAGTTTAATAAAGATAAAAATACTAAGTATCATAAAGCTGAACATACTAAGTATCATAAAGATAAGCATACTAAGTATCATAAAGATAAGCATACTAAGTATCATAAAGATAAGCATACTAAGTATCATAAAGATTAAATATCTTCTGTATTATTAAGATTACACGTACTAAGTATCATAAATATTAAACATATTATCTATCATAAAGATTACATATATTATATGTTATAAAGATTACACATATTATGTTTTAAAACTTTATACCTTACAACGTTTCGACTATTACAAACATTCAATGTGAGTTTCCTTTGTTTAAATCAGATACAGATCGAATTTTTTTACATAGAGTTCAACAGAGAAAAGGATTTTGACTATTTCAAAAATAATGCGTTCAGAGGCATTAGCAAGCATACTTAATACCATTGCACAGGAAACCAGTACACTAGAGAGTTGTAGCAAGGAAATAAATACTCTTTGTTTACGCCACTGAGACACGAGTACAGCCTAATTCAAGGACTATTTTGTACTATCATTTTCTATACTAATAGAACATAGACCCGTATTAAGCAACAGATGTATTCGGGTTTATAATTAAGCATTATATTTATCTAGGTTTGTAGTTAAGCAACAGGTATATCCAAGTTTGTGGTCATTTGAGATTAATTCACAGAAAGTTTAATGCAAAGTAAGATTGTGAATGTGAAATTAAATAAACTGAGACATAATATTGAGGATACTTATATAATTTGAAAACAAGGGTCACCACTAAGACTGATTTTTAACTTATAAGGCCTCAGACTTTCCCGCTGAGCCATGGAAGAGGTTAAGGTACGTAAAAAGTCAGAAATCAACAAGAAACTTTATCACCAAGTAACAAGTCATTAATTACAATCGAAATGTGCTCTACGTGTTTATCATTGACTCGTATATAAAATGCCAAATTGGTTCATGTTTGAATCAGAATTAACATGATTTATTATTCTAGGTTTCTTGATAATTAATTATGTAATTGCAAGTAATCAATTGTTTTTCATCTCAAACTTCATACAATATTTTCTTAGACGTTTCTGTTTTGTGGTCGTCTTACTTATTTAATTATTACCATACGGGTAAAAGCTTTATGTTCATAATCCCTTGCCCGCCATCTGTTGGAAAAAATTAGTAACTCCTTGATAACTGCTGACTGCTTGCGCAGAATGCAATTTAAAATCCAGCAAAATATGTAATTTTTACACTGTCATTTATTCCTTGTATGCTATGTTAAATAGTGTAACTACTATATCTTATAACGATGCATCATTTCCATTTGAGCAGTATTTGTTTGTCATTATTTTCTTTATTTTTGTTCACAACAATCTGGATTTCTACTTACAAAGAATAAATAGAAACTGTAGAAATCGTTTTAGACGTAAAATGTTTGACTCCTCAAAATTAATGGACACATAAAACTTACACTAATATAGTAGAACAGTCGTCAAAAAATTGGACTGATTTCCAGTTTCCTAAAATATCCCAAATATTGCTTATAATATAATTACTTCCTCATGAAATACCCAGTAGAACATTCTATTAAATTATTCATATATTTTTTGAAAACGTTTTAAAGATCTCTCTTAGGAAATGTTACGCTTATATTTTACTGATTTGCCTTCCTATGTTCCTTAGTTGGTAAGCGGTGAACTTACAGACTTACAACGGTAAAATCCAGGATTCGATTTTCCAAGATGGCCGACAGAGAGTAAACAGCCTATTGTGTATCTTTACACTAAAATAATGCTCCACAGTGGCACAGCGGTATGTCTGCGGACTTACAACGTTAGAAACCGAGTTTCGATACCCCTGGTGGGCAGAGCACAGGTAGCCCATTGTGTAGCTTTGTGCTTAACTTCAAACAAACCAAATAAAAATAAGTTGATAATTCAAGGATTTAGCTAGCTAGATTTAAATAAACTAATTGTACTAATATTAAATTACTATTAAATCATTCATGTTTCTTTCAAAACTAATATAAAAGAGCCATTTTCAAATTTGTTTTTCCTGAAATATTTCGTTTCAAATATCACTTCTTTCTAAAATGTCTCAGCTTTGTGCTTAATTACAAACAAACACTAAAACATAAAAAAAGTGTGTGACCATCACGGCCACCAACCTTTAATTACATCTGTTTATTCTTTTTTTCATTTCCCTGCGGGCAGTAGTTAATAATTAGGGAGGGAAGTATATAAACTTAGTAGCTTTGGCGAAATTACAAAATATTTATCTTTTAGAATTGATATTCTTTGTTTACATGTTGAATTGTACCACCAAGAGATTAAGTTTGTGTAGTTTTTTAAAATCCTCCGTAAGTCAATATAACAACTAATATCAATAGTGTGATATTTTTATCAAAGAAATAACACATTTGTTTGCTTGTTGATAAGCCCAAAGTTACACAATAGGCTATCTGTACTGTACCTGCCACGAGTACCGAAACCCGGTATTTACCGTTATAAGCCCTCTGGGTTACTTGGGTAGGAAAAACATGTGGCTAGTTTTCAGCACTAAATTTATTTCTTGCCAACGATGAAAAAAAATTCAGCCAAAAAACTTGCTCCCCTCACCTAAATAAATAGACATCAGTATCATTTAACCCATAAGCTAATATTTAAATAGATATTTTCACATTTTCCTTCGGCGTTTCTTTGAGTTAATCTCATGATTACGTGTATAAATTCGGAGCTTTACATTCCCGACTTTCAGTTAGTTTGCTTGTTTGTATAGCGCTAAGCTTTTGTTTGTTTGTAATTAAGCACAAAGCTACACAATGGGCTATCTCTGTTCTGCCCACCACAGGTATCAAAACTCGGCTTCTAGCAATGTAAGTCCGCAGACATACTGTTGTGCCACTGGGGGGCAACGCTAAACTATGATACATAGTTGGCTATCTGCGCTTTGCAACAGCATGGAGTCTAACATAAAATTTTAGCGTTGTAAGTCCGTAAACTCACCGCTCATCCACGGTGGGACTATTCACCGAGTTTCTGCTTATGTTAAAATTACTTATGATATTAACAATTCACTATTTCTGTGCTTTTCCCAAACAATAAAAGACTGGAACCTACAAAAAGTGAAACAATGAATATAACCACTCAAAAATGTTAAACAAACTAGAAACGTCAAGCAAGTAGCATTAAACAGTCTGAATTCTTAAAATCCAGCAATAAGCAATATAGAATTCTTAAATACCTAGCAATAAACAGTTTGGAACTGTAAAAAAAAAGAAACGTGAACAATTTGGAATCGATATATAACCGGAGACAACAAACAATAATTTTTAACAACGGAAAAAGATACATACATGTGTACCGTAAAAGAAAATAACATAGAAAAACTGTAGAAATAAACAAATGATAACCTTAAAGAAAGAAATAACAATCTTCAAAAAATCGTATTTCCAAATAATAAAGAGATTAAAACCATCGAAAAAAAGTTTGTTTGTTTGTTTTTGAATTTTGCGCAAAACTACACGAGGGCTATCTGCGCTTGCCGTCCCTAATTTAGCAGTGTAAGACTAGAGGGAAGGCAGCTAGTCACCACCACCCACCGCCAACTCTTGGGCTACTCTTTTACCAACGAATAGTGGGATTGACCGTCACATTATAACGCCCCCACGGCTGAAAGGGCGAGCATGTTTGGTGGGACAGGGATTCAAACCAGCGACCCACAGATTGCGAGTCGAGCGCCCTAACCACCTGGCCACGCCGGGCCTCTCGAAAAAAGAACTGTAAATTTAATGAAAACCGGATATTTGTATATAGTTGAGCTTCACGAATTAATAAAAACGCTGAAACAATTGATCAACAAAGAAAAGTAAATAAAACATTCACGGGTCTTTTTCCACTCATATGTAAGATCCTAACTATATAAGATGGTTCTTTTGTCAGAACTGTTTCTAATAATTGAAAGCAATAAGCAAAAAATGTTAACAGACGTATAACAGGTTTGTTTATTACAAAGCTATTAAGGCTATCTGTCACCGTCTCTAAGTTCGAACTGTCGATCAGAAGGAAGGCAACAGACCAGTAACATCCCTCATTCCTCACCCCCAGCTCTTGGTCTTTTCTTTACCAATACATAGAATGAAATAATTCTGAGTAATTTTCCCACACTTTTCAAATTTTCTTGCATAAAGTTTAAAAAACATTAAGTATTGCGTTATTTTGAAATGATATGGTGATATTTTATTAATACAACATGATACATTTAAATATCATTCCGCGAAGCTTAACGCTTATCCGCAGAAAATGTACTATTTAAAATTTAACAAATAAATTAAAACTGATGACGAAATGCTCACAAATTACAATGATATTGCAATATAATACATACTCAATTTGAATGTTTTTTAATTGTACATATATAAGTTCATAACATTATTTTTGATTTATTAACCAGTTTTTATCATTTTTTAACACCAACGTATGTATTAATGTCCATTAAATCTATTGGAACTGTATTAAATAAATAACTCAATTTATTTTTTCGTAGTTATTTTTTACTTCAGGTAATTTATAATAGCTTAACACTTTTTGTCTTGTATTTTTATCATGATCTATTCTAATTTTAAAATGTGATAAAAATAGTACTTTATTATAATACTATATTGCTATTTAAACACGTTCATGATATTCAAAGTTTTATATATATTTCATAAGCAGTCATATTATTTATTTTCCTTATTGATAACATATTTTGTACTATACTATTTTTAACTGCAATATTTTGTTTATATAAGAATTATAAACACACCCGTATATGGTTATATCATAACGAATCACGGATTCACATAATGATGTATAAACCTACAACTGGCATACAGAAGGAGGAGTATTAAATTGAAATTTATACATTTTACACGCATTAAATCTTAATCAGGTTCACATGTTTTCTAGAAAATAAAAACCTCTGATATTTCTTAAATATTTAAATTTTGTTACATTTTCAGTTGTTGTACAAGTACATGATTGCCTAAAGTTAATTGTATTTTCAGAAAAAATATTTAGTCAAACAAAACCAGTAAAAAACAATAAAAAAAGGATAGCTTGGAATTATTCTGTATGGAGTATGAATGCACATCCATTTAGTTGTATCTGTATTTAAATAGATATGATTTAAGTTCAACCATTTAAAAATGTTATTGAAATCACTTTGCATATTACACATTTCTAAAGCAAAATTACAAACACTTATTACTAAAACAATATACTGTACATACATATAAATAGCGTAATTTAAAGGAACACTTGCTATATCACTTATATATATTATAAAAAGAAGAGCACTAAAACAGAACATTGTGGTACATCAAATGTGATTTTTCTTTAATTACTATAAATATATATATTACTTTAATACAAATCAGTCTGTCTTTTATATAATTTTTAAACCAATATAACATCCTACCTCTTATTCCTAAATTTTGCAACTTATAAATTAACAAGTTTTGTGCTGTTGTATTAAAGACCATAGACAAATCCATAAATAATACATTAACAGCCTTGTGTTCATTCAAGGATTCGTTAACTTCTTCCGAAAAATCTTTCAATGGCGTAATTGCACTTTTACCTTTTTGTTAACGTATTGTCTTGGTGATATAATTTTGCATTTGTATAAATATTTGTGCGCAATATCAGCAAGATATGTTTTAATAATTTTCTCTATCATCAGTAAAATAGCAACTGATCGATAATTTGAAAACATATTTTTTTCACCATTTTTATTGATTGGTCTTATAACAGATATTTTTAATTGATAGGGTATAATTGATGATTTGTAAACTATATTTAACAGTTTAACCAATGTATCAAAGAAAGAATTATTGCAATATTTTGTATGGCTTAAAGATGTTTTATCTATACTAGGAGTCTTTTTAAATATACGTTCTAGTAATAACTTTTATTAAGTCATGACTAGTTATATTTGGAAATAAAAAAATAAGAAGATTTTTTTTTTTCAAACTAATTACTACTATAAATATATAGATTATCTGAATGCATATTTCTATTATTCAATGTATCTATTAAATTCGCATAATAATTATTAAACATATCTGCTATACTTTCAATAGTAACTATATATGACATACCTATATATCTAATGGAAGCACTGTCACTTGAAGTTTTTGATTAATTTTTAAAAATTCATTAACAATCTTCTATGTTTTTTTCATATTTTTTATTATTATAAAACTTCGTGAGATAGTATTGTTTTTCTGTAATATTATTTTAGTTTCTACTTTCCACATAATTCCACCTATAAAGTTGGGTTATTTTTACAAATTATTTACAATATATCAGGCTCTTAATACACAGCTTTATTTCATCACTAATCCATTCTTTTATTCTTTATCCTTTTCTCCTTGCCCCCAGTGGTTTCGATACCCGTGGTGGGCTAAGCACAGATAGCCCATTGTGTAGCTTTGTGCCTAATTACAAACATTCTTCTTAATGCTTTGTCATGAAATGTGGTAAATATTATATCATATAACGATTGAGAGCTACTATTATTACTTGGTAATTCTTACCTATCAGTTTTAAAAATTTCAAGTTCAATTTCTTCTTTCATCTTTTCAAATGTTGTAATGATTTGTTCATTAATACCTTATACCTTTCATTTACTGATGATAATATTTCAGAACATAATAAAGTAATAATCTTATATTTTAATTTTATTAACAACTGAAACAAGTTTGTTTGTTTGTTTTGAATTTCGCGCAAAGCTACACTAGGACTATCTACGCTAGCCGTCCCTAATTTAGCAGTGTAAGACTAGAGGGAAGGCAGCTAGTCATCACCACCCACCGCCAACTCTTGGGCTACTATTTTACCAACGAATAGTGGAATTGGCCGTCACATTATAACGCCCCCACGAACATGTTTGGTGGGACGGAGATTCGAACTGTCCATGGAAACAAGTTTATTTTAGATTTTAATGATATAAACACGATTTCTGCTGTTGTATAATAATTTATACGTTTATCAAAATCTTTTGTACCTTTGTACACCATATTTATTGTCATCCACAACATCTATGTTAATATCACTTATAATAAAAATATTGTGGTTTTATTGAAATAATTTAACCATAACTGTAATTTATTATACTTGTATTAAGAAATATACATACATATATCAATTATTAAAGAATCCTTATATACATTTAAACTAACACTTCAGCATGTTCTATATTATATGTTAGTAAATGAAATGTTGTTTCACTTCTATATAAAAAAGAACAACGTCTCTGCCTTCATAATTTTTGACATCTTTAGTAAACTTTTCAAAATATGGTAAATTAAAAGTTATATTTTCTTCCAAAGTTGCATTAGCTTCTTTTAACACTTTTACATCTAAATCTATCACTACATATGCTAAAATATTTTTAACTGATCACAGTTTTTCTTTAAACTTTTATATTGACATGCAATACTGAAATGACTTCAGTTTTTAAAAACCTTTCATTTTTCTTTTCTGTAGTCCCCTTTCTTCAATTTATAGTTGTTCGAAAATCATTTTCTGTTGTTATATTAGATAAATCTAGAAAGTTCATAGTTCTTATGTTATAGTTATATTTACTTAATTTACTTTCTGCAAATCTTCTCTATTCGCAATATCTAAAATATCACTTCCTTCCTCTTTCCTGACAAATATTTTTTTTATTTTGATACCAAACAAATTTATATTTCTTTGCTTTCGCTGTAATTTTTGTCATCCACAGAAGTTTTCTGTTCATTTGAGTTAAATTTTCATTAACACGAATGAATGATTGACCTTGATTTCGAAAAATTTCTGAACAATGTATTTGTTATTGTATTCTTGCTAACCATTTTTCACAGCCCGTTCTATTAATGAACTTGATAACAATAGGTGGAGTTTCTTAGTTAAGTTGTATATTGTTTCAATATCTTCATGTTTATAATTTCCTACTTCATATTTTTCAGTAAATTTACTCGCAACTTCTTTTAACTTCTCGTTATTTTCTGATTGAAATACAGGAATATTATTTATTTCATTATTCCGATTTCTACTATACTAATCTAAACTACTCACCTGAATTATCAAAGAAGATATGTGTTTTCCTTTTCTTCACACCGATGTTCAGATAAAAAATTACAAGTTTCTTAATATCTGTAATTTCCATTTTAAGAGCAGGTAATATACTTAGTTTTCCATTTACTTCCATGAACGATTTTGAAATACTACCAGTATCCATCCATAGCTTTCACGATTTCTTCCAAAATATTTTTCTAGTTGATTTGGTTCGTACCTAACTTTACTTGTTTCTTCCTGTACATGTTTCAAGGTGACATTACTAGTACGTTCATTTTCACAGTTTTTCAATTTTTACACATCCACGTACTTTTTATTCTAGTTTGATAACTTATTATAATTGTCTTCAGATAGGTTAGTACACTTGAAGTGGTAATTACCTTTATGCTTACTGTTACAACGAATGTATCCATTATTCGTAACCAGTTGTTCTTCACAAACTATACATTTAGCAGTTTTCATAATCATATTCATAATTGCTAGTTCTTACTTCTCAATTAACTTAAATATTCAAAAAGATTCAATCTTAATGTTTTGTTCTTTCGATATCCTGAGAACAGTGAGGATGTACTTCTGAAGCATGAAAAGTCTTGTTTTGTTCGTCAACACCAGGTTGCGTTTAATTGTGTATTTCAATTACTACTTAACAAAATTTAAAAATGCTAATTATTTAGTCAAATTTGTTTGTTTTTGTATAAAGCTACATATGGGGCTCTCTGGTCTCTTTCCACCGTGGGGAGTCGAACTCCGGATTTTAATAATGCCGCAAGTTCTTAAGCCTATTGTTGACCCATCATAAATAAATGGTATATTTTAGAATTAATGATGTTATCATGAATGTCCCATTCGTTGGAGGAAAGTTACTAAAGAATATATAACTTTATATTGTATGTGTGTTCATGATCACACACACATGTGCATATATATATATATACATAGTGAAAACAGTGTGACATATACTCTTTTTCTAACACATATTTTTAAAGAGACGTCTTCCATAAATTTTGGACTTTTAAGTTTCTGTGCTTATTAATATTGTTAGAATTATTTTAACGTCCAAGAAAACTGATGACATCACCCATTTCCTGTTGCTTGTTTTATTAGCATATGGCTCACATTTTCGTCTGTGTATTTTTTTCTTTCTCTCTCTTCCCATTTTTAAAATTAACAGGAACTACCTCAGACAGTTAGGTTTTTAACATAGGGCCATGTTAGGTGGGAAAGACTTAGGTTTCATTTTTTTTTAATTCCACAGTCTGGTCACATATTTGACAAACGAAGGCGGATTGTAGGAGTTGAATTTTTTTTTTACGCTCTAGTTGCTTACACAGATTTAAGTATCGTAGGTTGCATTGCATAACTTGTTAAAAACCATCTGATCGTTTGTATTCAACTTATTTAAGTATAAACATTATAATAACTTTAATTTACTCAGTGGCTCAATCTGATTGTTTGTATTCGACTTATTTAAGTGTAAACATTATAATAACTTTACCTATACCCAGTGGCTCAACCTGGTTGTTTTTACCCGACCTATCTAAGTGTAAACATTATAATAACTTTACCTTTACCCAGTGGCTCAACCTGATTGTTTGTATTCAACTTATTTAAGTGTAAACATTATAATAACTTTACCTTTACCCAGTGGCTCAACCTGATTGTTTGTATTCCTCTTATTTAAGTGTAAACATTATAATAACTTTACCTTTACCCAGTGGCTCAACCTGATTGTTTGTATTCAACTTATTTAAGTGTAAACATTATAATAAATTTACCTTTACCCAGTGGCTCAACCTGATTGTTTGTATTCCTCTTATTTAAGTGTAAACATTATAATAACTTTACCTTTACCCAGTGGCTCAAAACTGTAATATCTGTACATTAAATGTATTACGTTGCGATCAAATTCGCTGACATTTATACATGAAAATTCATTGTTATTCGCGTTATTAAAGCTGCAGATGTTTAATCTTTTCGCGTGTTTGACACAATGTCGTGCCCCTAGAGTGCAGCGTTGTCGTGAAGTCTGATTGTTTCTAAACACACGCGTCTTTATGAAGCATAAAATCCACAAAGGATATATATATATATATATATATATACAGTTTCAAAATATTTAAACTTCGATACGTTTTCGGTAAAAAGCATCCTTATTTCGGCTCAAGGTACATACGGTATTTGCAGTATCCTGAGGAAGAATTACTTGAGCGTAAAAAAAAATAACTTTATCAGTCAGATTTTCTGTTCTACCATGATCTACAAAGGCCTAAAACCATTAGATATAGCTGTCGGGAAGAGTTTCTTATACAAGTTATTTTTTCTATTTCCCTTGTTCCTGTGCTATTTAACTATTTTGTTTGTATGCACTCAAAGAAACGCAGGTGGGTTTCTGTGTTTCGAAGTGTCGAAATATTACGAAACGTTTTTAAACGAATTTGTTCTATTTCTACAAATACGTTAAAGATTTTGAAACCCGCCAAAGAAAACGACCTGTTTGATTTTTTTTTCTAAGAAATTGCACAGTTTATCATATAGAAAATAACTATAAAATTCTACAAAGATTTGTTACATGAGATATGTAGAATTTCAAGTAGCTTGTCACGTTAGATATGTACATTAATATATAGCTTATTATGAGATATATATATATATATATAATTCTATAGATACATAAAATCCCACTAGGTTTGTCCTATGAGATATATAGAAATTCCCAAACGTTGTCACGCGAAAATCATATAATTCCATAGAGCTTTTTAAGTGACATATTTAGAAGTCGACATAGCTTGTCACGAGCCTTATCTAGACGTCTACATGATGCATCACATGAGATATCTAGAATCTTACATGGCTTGTCACGAAAGTTATTTAGAATTCTACATGATGTGTGTCACGTGAGATATCTACAATTCTCCATAGTTTCCACGTGAGATCTTTAGAATGCTACGTGGCTTGTCACGTGAGATATCTACAATTTAATTTTAACAAGTACGCCAGAAATAAATACAGAAAATGAGTTAGCTTATTAAAAAAATTTTCTTACACAAAAATGGAAACAAACTTATCCTGTAGGATAAGTTGTTTATTTTATAACAGGTTTTAGACTCTAGTTTGTCATCAGTATCATCCAGTCGTCGCTTTTATATGCACTCAGCTTTAGTTTTGTTTATTCACCTAAATTGTCACACAGAGTTTCTTCATATCATGTTTCAGAATTATCAGGAAGTTTGTGATGTATTAAATTGAACCCAGGTCAATAATAATGGAAGTAACAGCTGTGTCACATTCAGGTTCTTCGGAGAAAGGGGTCAACTTTCTAGCTTGATCTCCATATCCAAGATAACTGGTTCGATGAGTTTTGAAAGTACAAGGATGAACTAGGGAAGTGAACAAACATACCTTACGAAGCCATATGCTAAACGTTTTGAAAACAGACCAGTTAACTAGAGCAATTGGTCGTTTAACTGTTAGACAAAAGGTCAAAAATCGTTTCGTCTGCGCTTCATAAGTTGAAACGTAATAAATGCCATAATGTGTTGCAGACGCTGTTGGACCAACTAAGTGAACGATGAGCGGTCAAGAACAACAGTAAGAATTACTTTTACAGTGTCCAATGGCGGGTCAGAGGTAAGCTCAAGGACTTAGAACGCTAGAATATGGGGATCGGTGACAGGGCTATAAAACAACATCAATACCTCTTACACCAAATTAATACCAATAAATGTTTAGAGGCAATTCTAAAAAAATAAATTGAAAGTAAATATGAAAATATAAAAGTAAATTACAACGAATTCATTATGATTAACTTATCAATACAAAAACACAGGTCTTACCATAAATTATAGCTCAGTTTATATATTTGTTGTTGTTTTAATTTGTTTGAACTTATTACGTATCCTTCTTTCCTTGCGCTACTGACGGTGCTTATTTGATCGTTTTGTTGAATTTTTCACAAAGCTACTCGAGGGCTATGTAAGGAAGCTAGCCAACACCATCCACCGCCAATTCTTGGGATACTCTTGTCAGACCGAATAGTGGAATGTCATCTTCGTTCTTATAACGCGCTCACGACTTCAAAGTGCAAAAACGCATTTTATTTCTTTCTTCAGAAACTATGCGCGAACCACGTATCCACAGTCTGGCTCTCTAACCACTTGGCCACACCTGCTCTTTCACGTTGTTTCACATATCAATCTGTACCGACAACGATTTCTCTCTCGAATACGTTTAGAACGTTTATTATACAGACACTACATTTACTCAAAATAGGGAAAAATACTGTTCATTGTTAGCCTAAGTACCTGAAAAGGCCACAGGTGGCAGCACTGCATAACAAAAGAGTAAGAATTGAGCCACACGACGGACTATACAAAATTTTTGATGAAAGGTTTAGATAACAACTTTTTCTATTAATTTTAGATGAAGAAGAACTATAGAAAAATAACTATAATTTATTACATGACTCTCATGTAAAGCCATTAAAAGACGCCTCACTAGTTTTCTAAATCTGTAATTTAAATCAGTTACCTATTGAGCGTATATAAAGCACAATGATTGTAGTTCTTGCGTGTGACAGTTGAGGGGTAATAATATTTTTCTCTGAATTATCGTGTCTGTTCTGACAAATTTACTTTCAACTTTTTTATTCATTAAATACGTACTCGGGCTCGAAAAGTACAAACCATTTTATTTCCTGATATAGCAATAAACTAATATTGAAAATAAATTTTTAATGACAAATCGGAGAAGAATAATAGCTTCTTTTTAAAGGCTTCTTAATACAAGACAATTTCTGTGTGCAGAATAGAATGATTGCAGTTAGTATCAGTTCCACGTGACAAAACTAGAAGTGTACGGTAAAATGACGTAACTATTTTGATTGATCTTTGTGTTCTAATTTTAGACTTGAGAGGAGAAAAGTCAATGAAGCTCAAAATCTTAAAAGAGAGAGAGAAACAAACTTTTTTCGGGTTGTTAATTATAAGACTCTCTTCAATTGTCAGCTATACTTCATTCTCGCGCAACCCACTCTAGGCAAGTCGTTAGTCTTGACAGAAATATGTCAGTGTGTATTTCAACGACTTATTCGTGTGTGATCCTTTACGCTAACAAACAGTGGTGGATCTTATCAACTGCTTTATGCACAAAGAACATAACAATAGCATAAATGTATGAACGGTTACCTTTGGAACTTATATATTTTAAGTCTGTGATGTGTCATTTATTATAGAAAAACATATTTTAAAACACATCTACGTTTTACTTATTAGTATATTCTATTTAAGAAAAGTTTTTATTTAAAAACGAAGGATGTAAGATAAATCTAAACACATTTAATTGAACAGTAAACTGTAAAATCGGAAGAGTTGCTGCTTTATTTGAATCTTCGGGGATTTTGTGTTTTAGAAAATATATACAGAATCCACGCAGTTTTGTAACACTCTTAATCCTTGTTACTTGATTACGTAAATATAGTCACCAATAATTATTTAAACTCAATTAATCAAATCTTTATCAAATGAGATTTAAGAGCAATAACTTCAAAATAAATAAAGATTCCAGCTAATGATCGTTTCTACAAAAAAAAAAAAAAAGTTTTAAAACTATGGTGTTAATTACATGCCATTAAATTTGGGCAAAGTAATTTTGTAGTATGGTCATGTTCATCGTTTGAAATGAACAATAGTTTTAAAACTTAAATGTTAATTACGTACCATAGAATTTAGGCATATAAGTCTTTTTACTTGGCCATGCTAATCGCTTGTAATAAACAACGGTTTTAAACATACGGTACTAATTATGTACCGTGGAATTTGGATATAGCAATCTTGTAACATGGCCATGATCATCATTTATAATAAACAATATTTTTAAGATTATGGAGCTAAATATATTCCAAGAAACTTGAGCATAACAATCTTGTAACATACCCATGCTCATATGTTATAAACAATAATTTTAGAACTACGGTGTTAATTATGTTCCGTAGAATGTGGTCATAGCAGTCTCGTAACAAGGTCATGGACATCATTTTTAATGAACGTTTTAAAACTACGGTTTGTTTGTTTGTAATTAAGCACAAAGCTACACAATGGGCTATCTGTGCTCTGCCCACCACGGGTATCGAAACCCGGATTCTAGCGTTGTAAGTCCGCAGACATACCGCTGTGCCACTGGGGGGCTAAAACTACGGAGCTAATTATATACCATAGAACATGGAAATAGCAACTTTGTAACATGACTATGCTCAATCTTTGTAATGAACAATAGTTTTAATTATGTACTAAGGAATTTGGACATAGCAAACTTGTTACATGACCATAATAACAATATCAATTTTAAAACTACAGTGCTAGTTATGTAACAAACAATATTGTAGCATGCCCATGCTCTACTATGAATTTAATAATCTGATGCTTAATCTCCAATTACTATTAAACTATTCCGTGTCTTTATAATTATAAATAACAAAGTATCATCATCCTAAAGGTAATAGTAGATTTTTGGAAATAAATAAACTTTATTATGTGATGAAATAATGGTAATTTATGAAGTTTTCCATTTGTTGGCTTTGTTTATAATGTAGTCCACAAATTTTGGCTTTCTTATTAAGCACAAAGCTACACAAAGAGCTATCTGTGCTCTGCCCACCACGGGTATCGAAGTCCGGTTTCTAGCAGTATAAGTCCGCAAACATACCGCTGTGCCACTGGGGGGCTAGTCCACAAATAATCGGACAGAGCTGTTATTCCTAAAAGTTTGTAGTTAATTGTCCCAAACATAATCAACAGTTGTTGTTTTATCTTACAATGTGTAACACTCTGTTACGGGAAGGAAAACGTAACTTCTCTTACCCGCAGGCCTCCCCTCCCAGTGGCACAGCGGTGTGTTTGTGGATTTACAACGCTAGAAACAGGGTTTCGATATCCGTGGAGGGAAGAGCACAGATAGCCCTTTGTGTAACTTTGGGCTTAACTACAAACAAAACAAACTTACACGCAAAAGATACCAACAGATACATCATAGATGTACTTCAAAAGATGTTTTAGAATATTATTATTATTGTATATATTTTTTTCAAATGTAAAGTTGTATATTCCAAGGATAAGCATGTATATGCTTGTACAAATTTTCGTTCTTTCATGCTAGTTAAAAGGAACTATATGGGACCAACCATTAGGTGTCTATTCACTAAAACAGAGGAACACATAAACAAAAGAGTGAAATACATCTAGTGTACGGATGTTGGGTACGTAAGTTATATTAACACGATTCTGGAGCTTTACCATACATCTTAACAATAGCCCTGCGGCGTAGTTTCCATTTCAAAAGGAAATCTGTCACATCAAAGGCATGCCACTCCACCCTGCAATCTGATCACACAGAGATCCATAGGTCTGGAGACTTTGCATGCAGACATACCTCAAGCGGCTGGAGAATGAAACAGGTGTTCACGTACATGAATACTCTTTTCTTTCTCCAGTTGTTTGAAGTATGCGACATTGAACGGATTTGTGGTAGACGTAACTTGTGTGTCGCTTTTTTCAGACGGAGATCCTCAATTATTATATTGCATCCTCTTGCCTGGGGGCACGTGGAAGACTTTTTGCCACTGACCTTTGTGTGGAGCTGACTGGCAACTTTAATACAATAAAGTACACTTAAGCCTTGTTATTTTGAGTCTAAAGTCAGTGATCTAATATACTAAATTTGCCTCTTCTCAAGTGGGAATTTGGTTTAGATTTCTCCAGTTACTTTGGTTTTTTCATTAATAGTATTTGAATGAAATTTATACTGACTCAAAGATGAGGTAAAATACCATTTTTATAACCTCAACATCCAAAACAAGTCTTTTGATGTTATTGTTTTGGCATTTCGTATTTTCAACCTGAACGAAGCCAGGTTAGGAAACCCGTAGTTTAAGCATATTCATTTCTAATTCAAAACTGATGGCTAGAGAGAGAGGGAAACTAGTCAAAATAACCCTCAGCCAAATATGTAGTTAATGTCAACTAAACAGACAGTCGCGTACGAATTAATGGCAAATGTGCCGAACTGTGGACCTCAAAATCCATGGTTCGTGTGCCGTTGCCAAAACAATGTCGCTATCCGCACGTTGGGTTGTTGGTGCGTTATCAGAGTGATGGTCACTATTCGATAAATGTAGACCAAAAGATGACGATAACTGCCATTGACTAGCTACCTTCCCTCTATTCTATCAGTTCAGGATTAGGACGGCCAGCGCAGATAACTCCTGTATATATTTGCGCAAATAACCAAACCAACCCTTAACCTAATGACGGGATTAATAGTCACAGGTATATTGTACTATAGATAAGAATGCGGAGCGTATTCAGCGACATATCGCGGCTCAAACTTTGGACCTAATTAACTACATCCGAGCACACTAACCACTAGGTCATCTATTGACGTTGGGCCGAGTATGGCCAGTAGCTAATAATAGTATGCCGCAAAAATTTCCCTGGATGCGTTATAAGTGTAAGGGTCAAATCCCACAATCCGGTCAGGTAAGAGTAACTCAACAGTTGACATTGGATTGTGTTTACTAGTTATCTTCCCTTTAGTATATTAGTTCATAATTAAGGACGACTAGCTTTGCGCAAATATCAAAGAAAAAAAAATCATAGTTCAAAGATAAAACAATAATATTGTTTGTGTACATTAATGTCTCTAGATTTTTTCACCAGAATTTATAAATTTACTTATCTATGATATTATTTTATGTATTGTACGTAAGTTTTGCGACAAGTTCGTAATTGTAATATTTGAGAAAGAAATCAACTTATACAACGGCAAGTGTTAACGTGTGGCTGTAATCTGTTCATGAAGTCGATAAAAACCACCATCACTAGTGGACATAGTCGCATTATATCGTGCTTTTAAACCATTGCAGCTAATTATCTATCTCGCCTCCAACCTGATAAGTTATCTCAGTTGACTAAAAGTAAACAAACAAACGTCGCTAGTAGCCTCAGGCCTGGAATCCGTAACGAACTGATGAATTACTCAGCACCTTAGATCAGTTATTGAACCAGCTTGTCGACGTCTAGCAGACGTTATTCAACCACGACATTTACCGAGCTCATGAAGTTTCTAAGGTTATATGCACATAAGATACGAAATTAAACAATAGAATGCTATTAGTCTAATTCGTAACTAACTCATGTATGTGAGTGTCATCATAACCTTCTATATTTTGCTTTCTTTATTTGTCATTTGTGTGAATCATTGTGACTAAATAATACTGAGACATTTTTGCATGTTTGATTTCTTTGTACAAGTCATGCTATAAAAGAAAACATAACTATATTGTAAACTACTGTACATACACACACACACACACACATATATATATATATATGTATATATGTGTGTGTGTGCATATATAATACAGCAGTAACAAAATAAAAATTTAGTGTTATACTGTATTTATTTTCTGCTCTTATTTCTACATTATTTTACTTTTCTGTTCGCTGTGCTTGTGTTTTTTGTTTCAGCGTAATGCTACACATCTTTGCTCTGTCCACCACGGGGAATCAGACCCCGGATTTTCGCGTTATCAGTCCGTAGACTTACCGCTAACTAATCATGGAATATTATTCCATTTTATACTTAATAAGGTAAAGAGATTCAATTTTAGGACCAGATAAGACCATAAGCGACTTTTCATGTTTTAAGTTTAGCGATTTAATCTTGCAAACATATTCTGTTTGAATGAATTATTTATAATTTCATAAATTATTTCAACCTAGGCACAGTTCGGATATATTACCCCATATATTTCATCAGAATAATTCTAATGGAAGTCAATGTAATTAAGCTAATAACATGAAAAAAAAACACTACATTCGTTCTACAATTAATTGAGAAACAACCTTTGATGAAAGACTTAAATACTCTTGGGACGTAAAATCTACTTACCAGTTTGGTGAGTTTCACTTTAAAGAAAACGAAAAGATTATGCTATGTTAAAATATCGTATTTTTGATTCTACAACATATAAGAACCAGGGCGAAACGAATCTTATACATTTATAAATTAAACAGTTTAACTGATTATGAAATATAACTTTCTGTAGGTATGTTCACGCAATTAGATAAGAAAAAAGATTATTTAACATAAAGGACCTACTTTATCCTAGTTGCTTTAAAACTTAAAATGTCATACAAAGTGAGAGGGTTATATTACGTTAACGCATTGTTTCTCGTAGAAGTTGAATCATTATGACTCATTCTATTATTCTATCTTGTGTGTGTGCTGCTTTTCACCTATGAATCTGTAGTTCGTGAAAAATCTCCGGCTGTTATCTTAGTCATTTTACTTATTAGAATTTCATGTTGTATGAGTTTTGCTACTGGTCTTGATTGCCTATAATAATCCCAATATAAAATTATTACATCTATTTGAATTATAAGCAATGTTTTGATTTCAAGTTTATTGGAATACAGTAATAATATAGTAACTCTGTAAACAAACAATGTCGTGACATGCGGTTATTCAATTCAAAGAGCCGACAACTGCAAACGGTGATGAATTTGATTTGCCGCTCTGTGTCTGATAATTAATTCACAATTACGAATGCCTATATTTTATATGTCTATGACCTGGCGTTTAACCCAGGAGCACATAAACAACTGTTATTGATGAAAATACCAATTTAAAGTTAAACTTTTTTGAAAGGGGGGAGAAAAGTTATACATCCGATGAAAATCTCAATTTACAGTTTTACTTTTTTTAAAGGGAGGGGAGAAAAGAATTGTACATCCGATGAAAATCCCAATTTACAGTTCAACTTTTTTTAAAGGGAGGGGAGAAAAGAATTGTACATCCGATGAAAATCCCAATTTATAGTTCTACTTTTTTAAATGGGGGGGGGAAGAATTATACATCTTAAAATCGAAACTTTTGAAAATATAAAACACAAATGTATAATCCCAATAAAAATGTACATCCACACAACTATAAAAAATATATCTCGTCCTTCTGATAATGAGATTTTTGATGTTGTTTCTTTAAATCAAAATCAACGTGCTTGATATTAGCTTGATTATCTCACGGTTCGTCGCAAAATCATCGAACAAGCACGTTCTATTGTGAGTCAACAGTAGGTTTTCAGACTTAAAATGCTAAAATACGGGGTTGGATTCTCTGTAGTAGACAGACTACAGGTAGCACATTGTGTAACTTTGCGTTAACTAAACCTGTCTGTTCTACTATTAACACTTTTTTGTCGAATCATATTAACGTTTATAAGTTATTTTTATCAAAAATGTAACTTACGCCTTTTTCAGCCATCCATTTTTATCCTTATTCCATTTTGGGCTAACCAACTTATCATATAATTCTTTATGTTCACTTTCTGTTCAAACTTTTATATCCAACGTTTAATGGACGCAGATTGTTCAATATAAGCAAGATTTTTTTTTGTTTTTTACTCTAAATAGTATCATGTTACTCAAATCATTACCATGTTACTCAAGGTAGTGTCATGTTACTCAAAGTAGTAACATGTTACTTTATGCAATATCTTGTTAGTCTATGTAGTGTTATGTCACTCAAAGTATTGCTATGTTACTCCAGGTAGTGCCATGTTACTTAAGGTAGTATTTTTTTACACTACGAAGTATTAATTTACTCTAAATAGTGTCATGTTACTCTAAGTAGTATTACTCTAAATAGTGTCATGTTACTCTTTGTAGTGCATGTCACTCTAAATAGTGACATGTCACTCAAAGTAGTATCATGTTACTCAAAGTAATATCATGTCACTATGAATAGTATCATTTTACCCAATGTACTAATTAACATGTTACACAAAGTAGTTTCATGTCATGTTACTCTAATAGTGTCATTATAAGTAGTGTCATGTTACTCTATGTATATATATCATGTTACTCTAACTAGTATCCTGTTACTCAAAATAGTGCCATGTTCCCATAAAATATTATCATGCTACTCTAAGTAGTATCACCGTGTTACTCTAGGTAATGTAATGCTATTCTATGTGGTGTTATGCCACTATAAGTAGTATCATTTTACTCTATGTAATACCACGTCAATCTAAGTAGCATCATGTTACTCAAAGTCATATCATGTCACTCTAAATAGTATCACGTTACTCTAACAAGTTTCATGTTACTCTATATTGTGTCATATTACTCTAAGTAGTTTCATGTTACTCTATATTGTGTCATGTTACTCTAAGTAGTATCATATTATTCTAAGTAGTCTCATGTTACTCTAAATAGTGTCATGTTACTCAAAATAGTATCATGTTGTCCTCCGGTGAGACAGCAGTAAGTTCGACCACAGGTTCGATTCCCCTCGATTGACAGAGCAAATAGCCCGATGTGGCTTGGCTATAAGAAAACACACACACACACAGTATCATGTTACTCAGAGTAGTATTTTGTTACTCAAAGTAATGTCGTGTTACTCTATTTATTATCATGTTACTCTAAGTAGTATCATTCTACTCAAAGTACTGTCATGTTACTCTATTTATTATCATGTTACTCTAAGTAGTATCATGCTACTCAAAGTACTGTCATGTTAATTTATTTATTATCATGCTACTCTGAGTAATATCATGCTACTCAAAGTACTGTCATGTTACTCTATTTATTATCATGTTACTCTACATAATGCCACGTCACTCTAAGTAGTATAATATTAGTCAAAGCCATATCATGTCATTCTAAGTAGTATCATGTTACTCTTCATAGTATCACGTTACTCTAAGTAGTTTCATGTTACTCTATGTCGTATCATGTTACTCTACATAATGCCACGTCACTCTAAGTAGTATCATATTACTTAAAGTCATATCGAGTCACTCTCAATAGTATCATTTTACTCAGTGTACTAACTATCATGTTCCAGAAAGTAAGATCATGTTACTCTATATAGTGTCACTCTAAATAGTGTCATGTTACTCTGTGTAATTTCATATTACTCAAAGTAGTATCATGTTGCTCAATGTATTGTGATGTTAATCAAAGTAGTATCATGTCACTTTAAGTAGTGTTACTCTATGTAATATCATGTTACTCCAAGTAGTATTTTGTTACTCTAAGTAATATCCTGCTACTCTATGTATTATCTTGTTACTCTAAGTAGTGTCATGTTACTCTAAGTATTATAATGCTACCCTAAATAGTGTCATTTTACTCAAAGTAGAATCATGTTGTTCTAAGTAGTGTAATGCTGCTCTATGAGTAAAAACGGTAAGGCATAAAAACAGAGTGATAAGGTAAATGTGTTAACATAAGAAGTGTCCAAGTGAAAACAGATTAGTAGATAAGCACGATAATCACAGTGTACTTTTTATGAAATATATACAAGTGTGATAAGCACCTCGTTCAGCAAGGTTTTTTAATGTAATCAAACTGTATGATCAGTGCATTTATACATTGTCATATGTTAAGAACGTTGAATCATAGTAATATTTCCATGGAAACAGGTTATATGCTAAGAACGTTTAATCATAGTATTATTTCCATGGAAACAGGTCATATGTTAAGAACGTTTAATCATAGTATTATTTCCATGGAAACAGGTCATATGTTAAGAACGTTCAATCATAGTATTATTTCCATGGAAACAAGCCATTTGTTAAGCACGTTCAATTACAATATTACTTGCATGGAAACAGGCCATTTGTTGAGCGCGTTATAATATAATTATTGAAAACGAGTAAGTAAGGGAATAACTAGATATTTCTCCTTTAAGAAGTTGTATGCATTATTGTTTTGTAATCTTCCAACTCAAACATAACAACCCTAATAAATTTGGCTAATAAAATGTTTTTTTAGCTGTATTTCTCAGATGTATGTAAGTTTTCGGATAAGGTTGAATAGTTGAACAAACATTTTTACAACATTAATACTTTATGCTAATATTCTGATGTTGAAAGCAATTAATTTTTGTCTTATTTCCTTTAACTTGATGGTTAGGGCGCTTGACTCGCAATCTGCGAATTATGGGTTCGAATCCCATTACCGAACATGTTCGACCTTTCTGCCGTGGGAGCGTTATAATGTGACAGTCAATCCCATAGTTTGTTGGTAAAAGTAGCCGAATAGTTGGCGATGGGTAGATTTGTCTAGCTGTCTTCCCTCTAGTCTACCGCTTCTATATGAGGAACGGCTAGCGCAGACAACCCTCGAGTAGCCTTATGCTAAATTCAAAACAAACTACACAAACAAAATCAACGTTTTATTTCTCATTACCATCCGGTATTCTGTATATGAGAAATTTGTTATTTTAATCTTAGCCAGTCAGAAACTAACATGAAAGCTAAATGTTTTAGATAGATTACTACTTAACTAAGACAAAGTGACCAATTCTACAGCTGTTAAGTGTCCAGGACAGTGGTAATAAATAAATGTCTGTTAATATTATACAGATCGTAAACACTCGCATCAGTACGTTCGGTGAATGTAAGTCACCAGACCGTTATGCTCTGATGACGGATAGTTATATTATTCTTGTCGCAGAATTTGTAATATCTAATTAGTTCACTGTGTGCAAAAAAATATGTAATAAATAAACTTATCACATTTGAACTAAAAATACTATTTCTTTTAATACACAGCGTGGTCACAAGTAAATAGACAACAGAAAAAAATGAAAAATTTCAGTCATATTCACGTGATTTGATATTTTTATAATTTAATTAATATCTAGTAAATCTTCCTTTCGCTTCGTG
>NW_013665991.1:56783-71518 GCF_000517525.1 Limulus polyphemus | reverse complement strand
CTCAACCCACCAACTTTGGCCACTTCTGCAGTCGTTAATCTGGGATCCATTTCGATGCTCCTCTTGACAGCCCTTTTTGTCCTCTCCAAAAGACCAGGACGGCCCAGACGCGCTCAGTTGTTTCCTTGCCGTGTTTCCTGAACTGCACGATGATTCTGTTGACTGTCGAAAGCGGGATTCCCAAATTCTGCGAAATTTGCCGCTGACTTATTCCACCATCTGCTTGACCAACTATCCTTCCTCTAACAAAATCTGACAATTCGAGAGAACCTTGAGTTCTAGGCATGTTGTAGCACAAGATAATTAGTGTGCGGACCATTTTCATTTATATAGTGCTCTGTGAACACAAATTAGTTAGCATAATTCAGTTAAATGACGAAAAATTAAGTGTCTATTTACTTGTGACCACTCAGTGTAGACCTAGAAAAATCAGCCTATAAAAGTAAAACTTACGAAACGTCATGATTGGATATTCGAAGTTCATTATTTTTACATGTATTAATTTCTCTCCTTTTTAATGCAGGGCGCTCGACTCGCAATCTGAGGGTCGCGGATTCGAATCACCGTCCCACCAAACATGCTCGTCCTTTCAGCCGTGGGGGCGTTATAATGTAACAGTCAATCCCACTATTCGTTGGTAACAGAGTAGCCCAAGAATTGGCGGTGGGTAGTGATGACTAGCTACCTTCCCTCTAATCTTACACTGCTAAATTAGAAACGCCTAATGCAAATAGCCCTTGTGTAGCTTTGCGCTAAATTCAAAACAAACAAACAATTTAATGCAGTATTAAAATGCTTGCGCTGTTTTGATCAATTTGTGAGCTTAAACAATGTGTCAGTGAAAACTGTACTGATCTTACTCTCTGCATTGCTGTCAGTTCTAGGGTCGTCAGTGAAAGCTCTGTACTGATCTCATTGTTTGCATTGTTATCATTTCCAAGATTATTAATGTGAGCTTAAACAATGTGTCAGTGAAAGCTCTGTACGGATTTTACTCGTTGCGTTATCATTTCCAAGATTATTAATGTGAGCTTAAATAATGTGTCAGTAAAAGCTCTGTACTGTTCTTATTGTTTGCATTCTAATCATTTCCAAGATTGTCAATGTGATCTTATACAGTGTGTCAGTAGAATCTCTGCACTGATCTTATTATTTGTGTTATAATTTCCAGGATTAACAATGCAAGCTTAATCTATGTATCATTGGAATATCTGTACTTATATTACTGTTTGCATTGTTACAATTTTCAGGGTTATCAGTTTGTCAGTGGTAACTCTGTATCGATCTTGTTTGTTTCTTGTTGAATTTCGTGTAAAGCTAGTCACTGGCTATCGGAGTTAGTCGTCCCTAATTTAGAAGTGATAGATTAGAAGAAAGGAAGCTAGTCACTGGCTATCGGAGCTAGTCATCCCTAATTTTGAAGTGATAGACTAAAAGAACAGAATCTAGTCATTGGCTATCGGAGTTAGTCGTCCATAATTTAGAAGTGATAGACTAGAAGAAAAGAAGCTAGTCACTGGCTATCGGAGTTAGTCGTCCCTAATTTTTAAATGATAGATTAGAAAAAAGGAAGCTAATCACTGGCTATCGGAGTTAGTCGTCTCTAATTTTTAAGTGATAGACTAGAAGAAAGGAAGCTAATCACTGGCTATCGGAGTTAGTCGTCCCTAATTTTTAAGTGATAGACTAGAAGAAAAGAAGCTAGTCACTGGCTATCGGAGTTAGTCGTCCCTAATTTTTAAGTGATAGACTAGAAGAGAGGAAGCTAGTCAACACAACGTATCTGCAAATCTTCGACTACTCTTTACCGACGAATAATGTGATCGACCGTCATATTATAACGCCCCCACCCACCACAGCTGAAAGGGTAACATGTTCGGTGACGGATTTTGAATCTACGACCATCAGATTGCGAGCCAAGATCTCTAACCACCAACCAGGCCATGCTAGGCTTTTACTAATCTAACTGCTTGCGTTTCTATAATTTCTATAGTTATCAAATTGTGGTGATTATCATTATACTAGTATCTTCTGAATTACTATGTGAAAGTTATTACTAAAACGATACAGTTTTTAAAGTGCAAAAAAATGGCCACTTCTCTAGATGTCTCAATTTTCAAGGTCTTTTTTTTTTAATACTCAACAATTAAGCTGTAAGAAATAAGACAACGATACAATAAAAATTATCTCGAAGGAATGAACGTATATACAGGCAACCAGTTAATTTGTTAAATAATTTTCCATATGCCGAGCCTTACAAGGTCTGCATTATTCAGTATCAATCAGTATTATGTGCCATTTCTATGATTAATTCGTTTTTTGTTGTTTCTCTAAAATGGTCTGCTGCATATTTAAGACACAATTTTATAATCGGTTTTTAAATTCGAGCTTCTGTCAAAGTATTGTACTTTCCTTAAGAAATTTTAATACCCGAAATAATGTCTTATTTTTTCCATAAAAAAGTTAATTTTCAAGAAAGCCTTGATTTAATTAGATTTGGGGGTAAACAAGAAATTAAATAACTAAAGATAAAAGTGGTTGTTTCGTATGTTATCATCTCACCAAATATGAAGTTCATTACCCCGACTAGTTTCGACGCAATCGGGATAATCATCTTCATAGTTTTGTAAATTTGTGTTTTCTTCGTTATTCAATTTGTGCTTATAAAACTGTTAATCACTACGACATTACAATGCTAAAATCCAAAGTTCGATTCCTCGCAATGAACACAGCGCTGTTAGCCCAATGTGTAGCTCTGCACTAAAATAAACGAACGAACGAATGTTTGTTTGTTTGTTTGTTTGTTTGTAATTAAGCACAAAGCTACCCAATGGGCTATCTGTGCTCTGCACACCACGGGTATCGAAACGCGGATTCTAGCGTAGTAAGTCCGCAGACATACCGCTGTGCCACTAGAGGGCAACGAACGAACGAGGCACTATGATTCACGTCTCTTTCTTGGAAAAATTTGCAAATTTTGGCGATGAAAAAAAAATTGTCAAGCGTCTAGTCTGACTTATCAAAATAAAACAAACTTTAGCAGGATATAGTGGACAGAAAAACCTATAAATTACATTAGATCTGATAGATAACAAACATGAGATAAAAAATTAAACGAATTTTAATTTAAAAAAAACTCAATATATTTTTAAAATTTTAATAACTTTTAAAAAACTAATTTTTATGAAATTATTTTATCCATTATTGCTGAAAAAAGAAAAGGCCCTTTTATAATGAAATTTTATTCCTCTTTGTGACTGTACGCTTGGATTTCTTATGCAAGCAGAGACGCGTGAGTATATTTTAAAAAAGCGTGATCACATATATTCACTAGCATTCATATTGTCTGTTAAATGTAAATATGTTTGGCACAGCGATATGTCTACGGACTTACAACGCTAGAAACCGGGTTTATATATCCGTGATGGGCAGAGCACAGACAGCCCATTGTGTAGCTTTGTGATTAACTACAAAACAAACAAATGTGTTTATTTGTTTTAGAGCAAAGCCACACAATGGGCTATCCGTGCTCTGTCCACCACGGGGAATCTAACTTCATATTTTAGTGTTGTAAGTCTGTAAACTTACTGCTAACACATTGCGAGGACGTTCAATGTAAAACATTTCAACCACTATGTATTGTTTAAGGCCACTACTTTCTTACTTCATGCTAAACCGGATTTTCAATACCATTATTATTATTGTTAAATAATGCGTAAGATGTATTATACAGACGCACTAGACACTTATTATATAGAAAGGATTGAAAATATTTAACATAATATAAGAACAAAGAAAAGTGTCAGTTGATAAATTTTGTTAAAGTATCCATTTGAAACTTTTTTTTTGTTGTTTTTTTCTTAGAAACATTAACATGAGATTCCAAAAATAAAGTAAATTAATTAAAACTGTTACTGTGGATTTGAAGGTAACACTAAGTTAGAAGTGAATTTTGTAATGTATAGTTAATAGAAGAAACATGTTTTTAAAGGTATAAGAGTAGATAAGCACAGCGGATCTTATCTTTGTTTTTTCTATGAAATATCTTTACAATGTGTTTAGTCTTTCAGGGTTGCGCGAAATCCAAAAACCTTAAAGAGAGTTTAAAGGAAACAGTTTCTAGAAAGAATGCCTTAGTTCCTTCAGTGTTTCGGCTTTAAAGACAACTGAGATAATATTGTTTAATATTTAAAACAAAGCGTCGAGTGGAAGCTATAAGCTTGAACACTTAAATTAGTTTAGACTAAAGACACGGGAGAAAGAAACTGCCCCAGTTAACGTAAATTTTTGTCATCTCAAATGTTTCATCACACCAGTTTAATAGTACAAACCTTGTAAGTTTTTATACATATATATATACAGAGAGAGTAAACTTTTAAAGATGTGATATTAATTGCTTTACTGGATGAAAGATTTAAAAGTATTCAACCAGACATTAACCTTCTTTATACAGAGAAAGTTAACTCTTAGAGATGTCGTAACAAATAGTTTAGTGGACGAAGCATTTATTAATATACAACCAGACACTAACCTTCTTTATAATGAGTGTACTGCTTGATTTGTGTTTTTTATGTTGTACAAAAGACACCTGATTGGTCTTAAACTTAGTAAAACATTTACAGATCTTATCTTTAATGTTCAATTTTTAAGTAAACTTGTAACTATTGCCTTTGCTATGGAATAAATTGCTCTATTTTTACTTGAACCATAATTAGATTAAAAAAGAACCATTATAGAAACAGTTTGGATTAATTAATATCAATTATATACATTGGGATAAAGACTAATCAGATCTTGACATTTTCTTTGATTTTTGCTCATTGTGTTATCACGAACTAACAGCGTTGCCCGGATTTTCGAAAAAAAAAAACTTACACTCTCAGTTTCCCCTTTCCGTATTTCGATAGGTAAATAATATTTTGTGAATTTATGAAAAAAAACTTAGGTTTGATTTTTGAAACTAAACGACTGACCTGTTTTAAATCAGGTCTTCCTTATGAACAATGTTTTTTTTTCTTCAGTGGCAAGGATAACTAAGCCCTTAGGAGAATGTATAGATTATCTTATATACGTATGGGTATCCGTTCTGGCCAACAGGATTAGCCTAGCTCTATTCCTCCTCATACCCCTTCATCCGTCTTCAAATATCAAAATTTCAAAACTTCTGCATATATATCTTTTGCGTGTGAGGTTAAATATATGATGTATTAGTAGACGTATAATTAATAATCTATAACTAAATAGGCCTATTTATTATAACGCTAATAAAATACAATACAATTTCCAGGTTCAACCCATTTTCCATATTATGCAAGCGCTCTACCAGTTACGCTGACTTGACTTTAATCCCATTGTACACAGTAAGTATTATAATTTAAGCTTTACACTTTTCACGTAGTCTATTTTATGGCAGTCGACATAATTTTATTTTATAGGCTAGGCCCACTGTTTGCTTTTTCACACAGGACATTCTAATTCTTCATACATTTCTTTTGTGTATGGGGTGAAATATATGATGTATTGTTAGATGTGTAGTTAATGATCTATAATTAAATAGGCCTATAATGCATTATTCTAAATTAAATGTTAACTCAAACTTACCAAAAAATGTCAAGTCTGTGTAGTACAACAGAAATTCAGTGGAAGTGCTTGAGTTCGGCAAACACTTAATATTTTGTGATAGTCTTTCAGGCTTTCATGATACGGCTGTACCGAGTGCATGTGGGTGATGACAAGAAACTGCTAATCTAGTTTCCATGGCGTTACTATAAAGGAATTTATTAACACTGTTTTAGAGAAGAAAATTACCCCCATATATCTTAAAGAATCTGGTTGTTTTGTAAAGTAAAGGTCTGTTCCGAATAATAAGGTTGCGATCCTGAAGCTAATATGAGTTACTATCGAGTGTCACTTTCTTACTTATTGTGGTTTGTTGGTGTGTATTGACAAAGAAGGGACGATATCTAATAAAAAACGTCTTAGGTCTGAAAAAAGATGTGGCCAAAAAAGGATTAAGTGTGCTACTTAAAGGAGTGTACGACTTTTTTTAACACTTAAGGTGTTTTTGATTATATTCTTATTCACCTGAAGAATAAAACTATTTTAGCTAAGCCTGTTGCATTGAGTTAGAAATGTCTCTGACAAAATAGTTTGTTTTTATATTTTAAGTCAATGTAAAGTAATGGAGCTCGATTTCGTTTGAAACGTTCTTGAACTTTATTCAAATACACTGGACAATTAATTACATACAAATAATATAAGCTAAGCTACACCTTAAACATAGAAAAATATATAAAAATAAAACTTTAGAAAAAGAATAATTGTAACAGATTGTAGAAATACAAATAAATATAAACGCAAACAAAATTACACAATGGGCTATCTATGCTGTGCCCACCACGAGTATCGAAAGATAGCTTTTAGCGTTATGAGCCGAACGACTTCCAGTTGAGCCACTGGAAGGGGGGGGGGAGATATTGAGATTAGTGTAATTATTATAAAATTAATTTTAATGAGTTCTGTGTAAGTAAGAAATGCTTGTCAATTTTTCATTTCATGCTGTTAAATAACTGTTATTAATTCACGTGTTAATGTTTGTGTTAATATTTAACTGTCTTTAAAAAATATGATTAATTGATTTAACTTGTTTTAATTATTTTAAGATTAGGAAATTTATTAATGTTGTGCAGTCCTGAATGATATCAAAGATTCTGATATATTATATACCCATTATATATCAGTTAATCCTTATAATTTGATGAATCTATGTACATTGGTAGCTGTTGTTTGGACGAAAGAGTCGCCCCCCCCCCCAGTCGGCACAGCGGTATGTCTGAGGACTTATAATGCTAGAAACCTGGTTTCGATACCCGTGATGGGCAGATCACAAATAGCCCATTGTGTAGCTTTGTGCTTAATTACAAACAAACGAAAGAATTGCCCCAAATTCAATATAATTTACTTTTTAATTTCAATAAACGAAATACAACCATACACATTTCTTTAAACATAATTCTAACACTCAAATTTTATTCAGAAACTTTTGTAATAAATTATCTTCCGGTTAAAATGTCATGTAAAACACAGATAATGTGAAGTTATCAGTTCTCGCTCTTATTATAAATCTGTTGCCCCAAAATCAACAGAATTTCTTTTTTTAATTTCAAGAAACGAAGCACAACCATACACATTTCTTTAAACACAATTCTAATACTAAAAGATTACTGAGATATGATTGTAATAAATCATCTTCAGGTTCAAATGTCATCGAAAACATACACAACATAAGTTATCAGCTCTCGCTCTTATTATAACTCTGTACTTTCGATCCTCCTCGTCGAGCTCGGATCGTGTAAGAGTGATCGTTGACACCTGGTGGACTGGAATCTTAACCAAACTCCTCGATGTGTACCGGAAGTGAAGGTTTGAGTTCGCTGTAGTTTTTGTTTACAGAATAATAAAAATAGGGTGTGCTTGAATTTATGTCCAAAGTTATAATAAATTATGAAGTTAACAGATGAATTTAATGTTACCAGTAAATTAGAAAACTGAGTTAAAGAGCTCCAGTATATGTCAAAATATTCTAGAATGTTCACTATAAAGGCAGTCATGTTACAGATGAAAAATACCACAACAACACAAAGTAACATGGTGGCCAGGCTGATCTCTTTCCTCTGCCGAAGGCTGAGTTTCTGACGGTCCCTGTTTGCCCGTTTTACAGTAAGCCAAATAAAAGTATTAAGAACAGCTAGGGTAAGAAAGGGTAGAAAGTACATTATCAACAAGTACATCCAAATATAATAGATTTCAAAATATACTTTGTTCCTACGAAATGAAGAAGGTTGGATGTTATAAACTGTTGAATTAGTGACGGAATCCCATACTTTGATCCTTTGAATTTCCCAAAATCGAGGAATATTGTAACACACTGCTCCCACAGTCACAAGAAGGTTGTACACTCTCGAGCGCTTGCACGTAAACAGCGATCTGGCGTGAAGAGGGTGGCTAACTGCTACGTGCCTTTCGATGGTCACGAGAACAGTCGTCCACACTGATCCTGTTTGAGCAATCAAGGCCAATGGATAAATAACAGGAACAATAAACGGAAAGATGATCCACGTATAAAAATGCAGCCAAGTTACTATTTTTCCTAATGTTACTAAGCCTAACATGATCAACGCGCACATCAAAACACCTGTATCATAGATGGCCAAACCCTGCAAACTGCAGTTGATCGAGGACTGCATCTGAGGCCGAGACAACACGAACAACGAAATGAGATTACCAATTATTCCTAAAACACTCAATGTGGTTACACATACACCCGTGGATATCAACTCAAAATTCGAAATTGGTGATGACGAATCATTGTTATTGGTTGATATTAACCATGTCTCATTCACTTGACCAAATGACTGATTCATGTCTTAAACTGGTCTTTTTATTGAACAATTCATTAAAAATCCCTAAAAGACACGAAATAAGATTCGCCTTTTTTCCCAGACGTTTGTTTATGACAAAAAATAATGAATAAACTAGCTTTCATTGAATTAAAGAATTAATTTTAGAACTAGTTCTTTAGCATAATATTATAAATCACGCACTTTTAAGTATCGTTACAGCACTCGCACAAGCGTAAGGATACATTAAATAAACCATAAAAAATATTCTATTAATTTTCAGTTAATTTATGTCGCATACAGTACTTAAGCTTTGCGTATATATATATAGTTCGTTCCTTTGAAAACGAATTATTTTATTGCAAGAAAAATGCGTACATTTTTATACAAATCTGTTTGATTTTAATAGTTAAATCAACTACAATCTATAAAATAATCATTTCTGATGAAATCTTTCCGTAATTATGCCTACTGTCAGATTCGGGTTTTACCTAACACTGATCTTATAATTTTATGAACATGCTTATAACTTTAAAATCCAATAAACGAAAATTATTAGCATTTTATGCCCTGCTAAACAATCTTCATTGAGTGTACGTATATAATTAATTTACATTTATGAAAAACATTATACGTACTTGTACTACCTAACGTTTGTCAGATAGGATGACCTTACTTTGTATAGTGTTCTTTATCACCTATGGTGATCATATCTGAAATTTTCAGTGAAACCTTAGTTGTTGTATGTCTCTGTTTAACAGGAGTTTTTCGTTCATACAAACCAAGTATTATTATTTCATCCCAGCAGTATGGTAACGTTCATTAATAACAAAGATCGTTTTAGGATAACTACAACTAGAAGAAAAGTTTTCTTTCGGTATTCACACAATACAAAGAAGCAGTAGATTTAAGGATGAGCGAAGATAGCTTGATTCTGCTCGCTAATTCAGAGTTTGAACTTACACAAATCTAAGCATCCTTGAAAAACGTGTTGCATCCTCAAGATATCTAGCACTTGAAGACACTGTTTGAACGCAGTTTAAAACACTCTGCATGAGCCTAGGATATACTTACATGCACGATGAATTCATTCTAGTATTTCACCAATGCATATTTGGAATGCACGTGTTATTGAAGGTCATGTATTTTAAGTGTCTTTCCTCAAAAGCCATATATTCTTCCGTTACAAATTTCATATGTAAAGCGAAAGTAAACTCTTTTCCCGCTTTTGAACTTACGATATAGGGTCATATTTCTTACATTAATTTGGTGGAGAATATGCTTCGATTGCCATCAAACACAAGATCAAAGAAACTCTGAGTTTCATGTTGTTTTCTTGAGCACTCAGTGTTCTCAGGTATAAAAATATATCTTAAAACCGTTCTATAGGCGACTGGAGATGAGACTGAAAAGTATGAGGTATCGTTCTCGTCATCTCAAGTAAACTTTTGTGACTGGCAATAAACTGAGACAGCTTCTCTGACGACACCAACACAGAGAAATGTGAACGACGAGTAGACTGTATTTTTTAATCTGCCTCTCACGCCTGTTATATACAGCGCATGCGTGTTTGAAACTCGGGATGCTTTGAGCAAGAAAATAAACTAGCAAAGCATCAGCTCGATATTTCATGTCATTTACAATATAAAAAATAAAGACTAAGTTGTGAAAATCAATGTGCTTGAGTAAAGATATCAGAGAACCGAAAATATTTGTTTTTGCTATGTTTCTTGCAATATAATCACAAAAATAAGATGTTTTTCTACGTATGCGCTATTTCTCTTTATTTTAGATTTTTAATGGCATCTGGTGACTCAGTGGTAAGTTTGATTTTTATAATGCTGTGATTTGGGGTTCGATCCTTGCTTTGAGTTCAGCACAGACAGCTCATTTGTTTAAGCAACCTAATACTTTGAACGCTGTGTAAATATTACTTATACTATAACACCCTTTAAAAAACAAGAACTTTTATACTTACTTTCACTTATTGTTCATTCCATAATTTCATATTTTTATCATATTTCATTTTGTCAATTGCTAAGTGTAAGCACGATCTCCATTCTCTATTTCTTGTTGATGGAAGTGATATGTTGGATTGTAGTTCCAAGACAAAACTTACACTAAACGTCTTCCTTCTGTCAAGTATTTGAATCATTTCACAGCCTTCAACTAGCACACCTATGACCAATTAATATATATATATATATATATATTTATGGCAAAAGAATACTCAAGTCAGTATGTTCTACTCGTTTATTACTATAAAAGCCAAATTTTTAAATTTGAATTTTTTAAAGATATCGTGCATTTTTTTTTAAAAACTACAGAGGGTTGAGTACGTTTTTACAAAACAGTTTGAATATGCAAACATTGGACATAAATGATCCGGGGTAAGTTAATGATGCTGAATTCAAAAATGTAGCCAGAATTTGTCTATTGCCTCTATATTTTGAGTTATTGTAATATTTTATCAACATTTTGTGAAATTCCGTGCAATCAATTCAGTATAATAGATTTATGCTGTGAAATTAAGTTTACTCGGACAGTTTAATGGGAAAGAGGCATAAATTTTTGATGCCTTCAGATATTGACTGTATTGTGTTGGTGTAAAATCCAAATATATTGTTCATATATACTTTTTTCCGATATAATTGCACCACGTTTGCTTCACTCCCTGTCAGGATTATACAGAGCTGCGGATTCTGTGACATGTTGACGATAAATTCAAACAATAAACGGACAGCACACAATCCAAACAAGTCAAACGTATATACAAAAACTCGTTACACTATTGGTTATAACCGTTGTATCTAAAACTCTAATTAATTATCTTTCTTATCAATAGTCCACACAGGCTGATTCAATTACTTTAGAATCCAATTGACAAGACAAATTATTTTTCTCTACTCTGTTTCTTAGTGCAAAATCTGTGATAAATTCACTTACGTTATCCCGTGGGTTATCACCGTTGTATCCAGAACTTTAAATAATTGTCCACTTTTCGTCAATGTCTGCACAAGCGGGTCCACTTACTTTAGAATACCCTTTGACAAAACAAATTATTCTCCTTATCTCTATTAAACTGTGAAGTTCACTTTCAAATATCGCCCGTCATGGCTAAATTAACAATCACGTAGTCTAACTTCACTTTCACTAACTCAACGTTTTCTGACTTAACTTGTGCTCACTTGGTCGCCTATATATATATATACATTGCCCTACTGAGGCCTAGAACTTTTTACAAACTATGAGACGCTATGATTTGACAATACTCACTTAAGGCAACGAAAAAATACAGAAGGTTCGAGTAATGTGACAGCAGTTGAACTACACACACATCGTTCGACTCTTACTGAGTTACGTAACGAAATTTGTCATAACTATCGCCTTTAAAATAATTAACTTTAAACACTTTTGTTATGGAAACTAACTAATCATTAAATATTAAATCACTAAACAAACTAACTAATAACTCTTATACTAATAGTTCTTGCATATCCATATTTCCCACACTTACCTGCTACGCCCAGGAATCACGAAACCCTCACGTGCTCAGTTTGCTAGAACATTCGAGAAGTCCCTCAACTCACTCACTCAGTTGGTTACTTCGCCTCTCTTTTCACACAGTCAAAACAAAATCCGATCTTCTTCCTCGCATCATACTCGCAAAACTCGTTTTTTTTTAATATTTTAAACTTCAGTTCTGTAAACATAAATGATTTTATATTTTTAAAAAATCATTTGAAATGCTGGCTGCCTCCAGTTCAAGTAAAAACCGAAAGTGAAAAAATTACCCAAACAGTTTCTGCTACATTTGTAGAAATATATTAGAGTTTAACGAAGGAAAAACATCATACACAAGGTAAAGGTAGTTTACTACCACTATTTTGGGTGTAAAATTGGTGACCAAGAAAAACAATGAGCTTCACATGATATATAGTAGCAGTGGAACGATATGTATCAGAACTTCATTTGTACATTTTCTGGCGTTTCGTAGGTAGCGTGATGCCTGTGAAAACTAATCACTTTTAGGAAGGATATTCAATGAATATTTACGAAACAAAGCATTCATAAACTTAGATCGTAAATATGTGTTCAAAGCGAGATTTATAATTTCCAAGATGGGGATATCCCTTGTGCTTAATAGCATTGAAAAGAAAGGAATGTGAATCCTTTTGGTACAACTGAACCATCCTGAAAAATAGACCTTCAACAAGTCGTATCCCAGAGGTAGTAAGCAAAGTACGACATTTTATAACAGGTGAGAATCCACGAACACAAAGACAAGTGACAAAAACCATCCACGTGTCCCGTGTAAAAGTTACCTAATGTAATCAACAGAGATCCATATCTCGAAACGAGACCAATAGTTTACCAATATAAGGCTTTCACTCATAAATTTCGTTCAACCGTGGCATACCTCAAGCAGCTGAAGGTGAAACAGGTATTCATGTTGTGTCATACTAAGACATACAAATTAATTCGACAGAAGAGCGCCTATGCATTTCTGTGTGATCAGGCTATTGAAATGGTTGCTGGGAAACTGTCCTTCTCGTACATTAAAGTGTTATAGAAAGGGAGGGGGGAAGAATGGTGTTGCTTTGGAACATAAGTACATAAGAACTGCTAGGAAAATAGTTGCAGGATATATAGGTGTAATAAACAAGTAAAAAGATTAAGTAATAGAAGCTGATTGATAACTTTATAATTTTATTTATCCACATTTAATACATGCAAATACTTGTTGAGAAAGCTCATTATAATATAACATAAATCCTTTATTGCTTTTTCAAAAATGTTTATGAGAGTAATTTTGGGTTTCAACTATCGGGATTCTGTATATCTGTTATTTGACAAATACAAAATATTAAATACTTGTGAAATAAATAATTATTTAGTAGGTAATATTATGTTTATGATTACAAATGAATTAATTTATTTACCCAGTCTTTGAACCTTTTTAAAAAATATATATCCATTGTCATGATACAAGCATTAATGTTGATTTACACATACCACTTTTTTAAAGGTCAATAGGCCAATGTCCAATAACTTATGAATAGGTAAATATGTGAAATGGTAAATCCAATAATATAAGAAATATGATCTCTTTTAAAAGGTTTAAGGTATGTTCCAAATACTATCTCTTAATGTTATGATTTACTTAGCTATTTTTATAGCTGATTAAAAATATTATGGTACTGTTGTCAGTTAATGGTATCAAATGTATTACATGTTATAACTTTTTCATGTATTTATATACATTTGTATATTTTTTATTATTAATACTCCTTTTCTGTTACAGATAAGCTTTGTATAAGCATCCTCTTTTTGGTTTCTTATGTCGCTTTTTTTCATTCATGAGATTGATTATAGTTAACATTTGTTAATTATTTACACGTGCTGTATTATCTAATATGTGAACAAAATTGAATTAAATGACAGTCTTATGACGGAGTCATTTGCAATAGAGCACCCCAGTGGCAAAGCGGTATATCTACGGCTTATAACGCTAGAATCCGGATTTCGATACTCGTGGTGGGCAGAGCACAGATAGCCTCTTGTGTAGCTTTGTGATCAATTACAAACAACAAAATTTGCAATGTAAACTACACTGCAAGGCTATTTGTTGTCAAGACGCTCAGTCGTCAGGTAGAATACGACCGGACATGGCAACGTGGTCTGTAACAACATTATGAAATCCCGAAACTGATTCAATATAATGTACTCAACCTTTGTAATTTGAACTTATCATTCAAAAAGTTACAGCTTGTATATGTATTCCAATGATTTAACTATTTTTTAGTTATCTTTCGATCGTAATTCCTGTTCCATTAGGTACTTTTACTTTACACCGTAATTTCCACTGTAAGCTGTAAAACATATTATAAGATAACTCAAAATTCAAAACGAACTAATACATATATATAAAGAAATGGAGTTTGTAAAAAGAATAATAATTCAATATCAAGTTTTCCTCCTTCATTCCATTTCAGTTGTAAATCAGGTGTTTGAAAGTTGAATATTAGTGTAATTATACTCAAATGAACTTTCAATGGAACTACGTCATACTTTCTGAGATTCCAATTTCTTCGTGCGTAACTTTAAAAAAACCGTTGATTTCAAAGTGTTGCTTGTAGTTTGTAAACATTTGTCGTGTGAGTGTTGGTCAGCTTGAAGTTCTTGTTTTGTGAACAGTACCAGGAGTTGTGCCCAGTTTCATCACAATGACTTTTTTCTGATCGGATGGTTCTCATTCGTAATAATAGCCTTGACTTTTCGAATGAAGGTATTTATTCAAACTGGTTTTCGCCCTTTCAGCCGTGGGGGCGTTAT
>NW_013665991.1:53896-56648 GCF_000517525.1 Limulus polyphemus | reverse complement strand
TGGTTTTATGTTATTTCAGAATCTGTTATTATTCCAAACTCAAGAACACAGAAGAGTTTATTCATCATATCTAGAAACTCTTGGCTTTACGTTATTTCGCAGTGTCCTTATAGAATTAAATCAACTAGTTATTTTGTAACCATAATATAAAAAAATTAAAAGGACGTAACACAATTACTGTTGTCTATTCTGTTACATGCTTATTACGCTTCACCAGTGGCAAGTATTTTGAATTATCCTGAATATTACGCACTTCTAAGACAGACTTGCAAACTTTCAATATCCTGAACATTAAGTACCTCCAAAACAAAGTTGCAAACTTTCATTATCCTGAACATTAAGTACCTATTGAGCAGACTTGCAATCTTTCACTATCCTGAATATTACGTATCTATATAACAGACTTGCAAACTTTCATTATCCTGAACATTATATACCTATAGAACAAACTTGCAAACTTTCATTATCCTGAATATTACGTACTTATAGAACAGACTTGCAAACTTTCATTATCCTGAACATTATATACCTATAGAACAAACTTGCAAACTTTCATTATCCTGAACATTATATACCTATAGAACAAACTTGCAAACTTTCATTATCCTGAATATTACGTAACTATTGGACAAACTTGCAAACTTTCATTATCCTGAATATTACGTATCTATAGAACAGACTTGCAATATTTCATTATCCTGGATATTACGTATCTATAGAACAGACTTGCAATCTTTCATTAACCTGAATATTACGTTCCTATAGAACAGACTTGCAAACTTTCATTATTCTGAACATTATATACCTATAGAACAAACTTGCAAGCTTTCATTATCCTGAATATGACGTACCTATAGAACAGACTTGCAAACTTTCATTATCCTGAACATTATATACCTATAGAATAAACTTGCAAACTTTCATTATCCTGAATATTACGTACCTATGGAACAAACTTGCAAATTTTCATTCGCCATTTTTTGTTACTTTTTATTCTAGAGCCATCCGAAGTTTTCCAGAACATTTCAGATTTTTCATTACCCCATCCTTTGTCCAACAATAGAAAAATCGATATAGGCATTTTTTTTTTTTGGTAATACAAAAATGAAGAGAAAATTTCAGTGTCAAAATCGTAAAATCTGCTTTATAATGACGAGCTCTGGTATTCCCCAAAATACATCGTGAGTACTAGATGTGGCAGATGTAACATGGTTGATATATTATTCTTTACTTTCACTTATAAGTTCTTAGATTTTTCAAAATAGCCTGCCCCAAGTGTTTCAGCGGTAAGTCTGAAGGCGTATAACACTAAAATCCGCCCCCCCCCCCAGTGGCACAGCGGCATGTCTGCGGACTTTCAACACTAGAAACCGGGTTTCGATGTCTGTGGTGGGCAGAGCACAGATATCCCATTGTGTAGCTTTGTGCTTAACTACAAACAAAAACACTAAAATTTGGGGTTTGATACCCGTAGTAGGCACAATACCGATAGATCGCGTAGCTTTGTGCTTAAGAATAAAACAAACAAAGAAACAATGCAAAATAACTTGTATTTCGCCGCTAAGGAAAACAACTGCAAAAAGTAAGCGGACACTGGACCGAGGTTTGCAACGCGAGCATGCAGCACCAACAATGAGTGGATGTTTACTTTATCCCCCGTAAATGTTACATAATCGAAACGCTAGCAGCGTGAAGCAGTAAGCTCAAGCTTTTTCAACTTATCTGCGTTTTTTTAGCTGTACGTAAATATTTAATCTTGAAAGCATGTCACATCATTGGTGAATAACATGGATTAATGAAAATGAAAATACCTTCCTTGTCTTCATCAGATCACTCTCGTTCCAAAAGTTCATCTTACATAGCTTAGCTGAGAACAATAGTGTGATTCTGTGTTACTTCTGCTTCTTTTCACACGTTGTCGTTCTTAAAGGCAACATGTTTTCAAATCCCATGTAATCTATTTGATAATGTGTGTGATATTAGTAATATCCTGATTTGTATACTAATTTCCTGTATGATTTACTTCTCTTTGAATACCTAGTTGAAAAATAATGATTACAGTGTAAGTGTTTTGGGTTCATGTAACACACAAAAATTCGTCTATCCAAAAACACCTTAGAGGAAAATAAAAAGCGAAAATTCCCCTTTAGCTCAAACAGGAAGTCATGTCTCATAAATACTGCAAAATAAATCAAATCAGCATTACACACATTGCATCATTGTATTTATATGCTGTAAAACTAATGCGAATACTTACAAGTTGCTATATATTTTGCTGTGCTTATGAAATGTCACATAATATTTGAGATAGAGTAGAATTTGGGCTTGTTTTTGTTTCTTGCTCAAGCATTTTTGGATATTTCTCTTCTGAAAGAGTTTATAAATCCCTTTAACCATAAGTCCGTCCATTTATTTTAGGAGATTCCCTTTGAAAATAAAACATCAGATATAAAACAAAAGATATAGCTGAAATGGATGGTTCCGTATACGTATATCTCAATATAGTAAAACCTACAGAATCGTGAGGTAAAGTAATGCATTATTTTGAGACACGCAGTAAAAATATTATTTCTGAAAATGGGAACTACACATAATATACACACGGAGAAAAGGTCTACGATTATGTTATAAATTTATACCAAAAAGTGGATATTATTAGTTTATAGTGTTACGCATTACAATTTCAAATAGCCTAAAACTGAATTAAATTGTAATTTTGATTTAGTAGTTAAATAAACGCCGATATGTATCC
>NW_013665991.1:47071-52896 GCF_000517525.1 Limulus polyphemus | reverse complement strand
GATTTAGTAGTTAAATAAACGCCGATATGTATCCAATTTATGATATTTGCCAACAAGATTGATACACACAGTTTTCTTTTTTTTACTACAAATATATTTTAATATACAACCAATAATACAATTTACAATAACAGTTATTACAAAGAGTTATCACGAACAATGATTTGTATTCAAATGTTACAAACTTACAAGCAATATAAAGTCTTCTTTCTAGTCTGTAATTTCCTTTATATCTTAACAAGGGTTCACGATGAGCGAATTAATTTCGAGTTGACGTAGGTACAATTCCCTTAATAGAGCCCTAACTAGCTAGATCTGTGGTCTTCACTGATCACACGCCGATTTTTTCCCTCCGATGAAGTTAGGTAATGTTTTCGTAAAAGTACTAATGTCCGATCTGAATCCACTGAAGTTAAATGGTTTATAATGTTCGAACTTTATGTTTCTGGTCAAATATCTGAAGTGTCCCGATTAATAAGCGTTATAACAATCACAGTTATAGGTTCCGAACTTTATAGCACACCAACTATAGCAAACCAATACTAGATACTATTTTTAAGGCGGGTCGCGTTGGTTATATTTATAGGCGTGTGGAGAGTTTCTCAAAACTTCAGCTTACGTAACAATACTAACACGCTACACTAGTGTTTACGTACGCACATATATTATTGATTCTTAGATTCGAGAATCTTCTACAACTTTAGAGAATACGCGGGAGTTTTGCAATACATATTTAACAGTATAAGTTATGTACATTTTAAAATATAAATTCAACTCAAACAAATATCGATATTAAACATCTAAATATAATAGTAAATCCTTCACAATAGAAAGAGAGTAGAAGTTGTGTACGCTTGTCAGTCTGTCAGTCTCTAATTCTAATATCACAGTCGTTCATCAACGCTGAGAGAATAAAGATACAAATCACCAAAGACCATGATTCGCAACACTGTGAATTAATGAATACAGAACAATTCGCCCCAGACCTGGCATGGCCTTGTAGTTAGGGCGCTCGACTCGCAATCTGCGGATTGTGGGTTCGAATCCCTGTCACCAAATATGCTCGCCCTTTCAACCATGGGTGCGTTATAACATGACGTCCAATCCCAATATTCGTTGGCGGTGGGTGTTGTTAACTAGCTGCCCTCCCTGTAGTCAATCACTTCTAAATTAGAGACGGCTAGTGCAGATAGCCCTTGAATAGTTTTGCATGACATTCATAAAATAAACAAACTGGTTCATCGGAAAGTCTGAAGATTATAATGCCAAACATCGAGTTTTAATTCTAGCGATGGGCACACGACAAATAACCCATTGTGTAGCTTTGAGTTTCATAACAAAGAAACAGAAAAGCTCCAAAAGCCAAGGAACCAATTTCTGGGCGCCTCTGTAGATCATTTTTAACTACACGACTATAAATTTATTTCTATAAATAATTTGGAATTTTTCGAATACATGTAGCATTTGTTTGTTTCAGAACAAAGCCTCATTTGCCTATCTGCCGTGTTCATCGAGGGGAATCGAACCCCGGGGGACATGTATAGGAACTTATGTAGATTTAAATGAAGAAATAATTGCAGCGTTAAATTATTTTTGTGTAGATTAACAAAACATCTTTAAGCTTCATACAAACTACAATCACACAATACAGTTACCAATTAATAGGGTATAAGATGCAGGTCGGCATTTCTATACATCTGAAATATTAGGCCACTGACAATAAAAACAATAAAACCATTATTTCTCTAAACATTATTTTTGAAAATCGAAAACCAGTATATGAATAGTTGATGAGAGCTTATACGTACTCACACACGAAAACGGAATATGAAGCATTGCCTCTGTTTCCAAGTGCACGTGCACAGAATAAACTAAATGTAACTTCTAAATATATAAATGTTTCCTCTGATGCCTTTTCGTTGACCTTTCAAACATAATAAAAGAACGCTTCTCATCCTCAACTCTCTCTCTCGAGGCCGAGATAACATGTTACTTTACGTTACATATAATTTTAAATGAACGAGAGTCTTCAGTTTCTATTTTTTTCTATTTTTATTCACATTTTACTCAAAGATTAGTATATAAATCATAAGCAAAGTTTTAGGGCATTGCGTAGTTCAAATATGGTTTCATAATTGGACTGGAAACTTTTACGGATTGCATCTGCTTGTTGCGGACGACGTTTCGAATTGCTAACCATTTCACGCGCTAATACGTTTACAATGAACTAAGTCTACATTTCGTACCTTCAGAGACTTAAAAAGGTAATAAAGTCAATGATAATAGTGTCATTATATGCTTTGAATACTATTTACAAGATTAATGCCTCCCCCCAGTGGAAACTGAGTTTCGATACCCGTAGTGAGAAGAGTACAGATAACCCTTTGTATAGCTTTGTGCTTAACCTCAAACGAGATAATTATATATAAATTTTAAAATTCACGACATTTAATTGTATATAATTAATTAAGAATTTATTTAAACTTACATAATTATTGCAAGTAGGAGTAATTATCTGTAGATATTAGCTTTCAGTAGTATATAATAATAATGAGTAAAATTCAACGCATCACTAAGCAGCTGCTTGTAATAAACAAAAAAATTATGGACCGTGTGTGGCCTAGTGATTAGCAAGCTCGGACTGTAAATTCAAGTGCTCATGAATCGCGGTCCGTTTTTGTAAACACGCATTCCGTACTTTGAAGCCATGGGTGCGTTATAAGAGTAAAGAATAAGTCCTCTTGTTCGGTTAGACCAGAGTGGTGGATATTGTTGAGTAACTGTCTTATGTATAGTGTATTAGTTTGAAATTAGAGACTGTGCAAACAGTCTTTGTGTGAGTTTACACAATAATTCTAAAGTAAATAAAGAAACAGACAAACAAAAGTCTATATCCTAAGTGGGCAGCCCAAATGATTTACAAAAATGTTCACTTCTGATCCTGATAAATCCTTCTGAGACTACCTCTCTTACATTAAAACCTTACATACTGACTAGGGTTAGATAGGTGATGTATAACCCAGCATTTACTTGTGAAAACAAATACGTTAGAAAAACATGCAAACGGTTGTGATCTACAATAAAAGACCGCCCGCTTTTGAAGAGTTATAACTGTGAAAGTCAGGCACGCTGTTCGATAATAAAAAAAGTATCCACTTATTAGGTGGCCAATGCTGGAAACTATGAAGTAAATAATTTTGAATAACAAATACACATTAATCTGAAATATGGTTAGCGAAAACATTTTTACACTTTACCCTGCAGATCATTATGTTTTCGAACACTAACCGTGTGTAATTTGTTTTAGTTTCAAAGGAAGGGTAATTTCGATTTCTATATTATTTGTAATAATACAGTACTCAAAGTAGCTAAAGGTGATTGTAACTGATAATGTCCTAGTTGTGACAGGGCGAGATTCTTCTCATAAAAAAATTCTCAATTACCTCTAAGTATTGTTTTATGCAAATCAAATGTATGATGATTCATCATGTGACTTTAAATGCAAATGATTGGTCTTTCGAATGGTGCTCATAAACAATTACTGAATGTAGGTGGTTTTTACACATTTATAACTCATAAAATTTTACTTCAGTACTGAATATAGTAACTACGAACAACAAAGACACTCTGGCTCCTATGTTGCATGCTTAAAATATTAGTTTTGATAAGGTTATATGATATTACGATCTCTCCTTTGAAATAACTTTTTCCATGATATCTTTATTATTTGTAGTCTGTTTGTTTGTAATTAAGCACAAAACTTCACAATGGGCTATCTGTGCTCTGCCTACCACGGGTATCAAAACCCGGATTCTAGCGTTGTAAGTCCGCAGACATACTGCTGTGCCACTGGGGGCTATTTGTAGTCATTTGGCAGGATGCTGTTTCTAGAACATTATGTCGTGAGTCACTTGACGACATGCTGTTTCCAAGGCATCTTTTTTATCTGTAGTTATTTGGCAGAATGGATGCTGTTTCTAAAACATTATGTCGTGAGTCACTTGACGACATGCTGTTTCCAAGGCATCTTTATTATCTGCAGTCATTTGGGAGGATGCTGTTTCTAAAACATTATGTCGTGAGTCACTTGACGACATGCTGTTTCCAAGGCATCTTTATTATCTGTAGTCATTTGGCAGGGTGCTGTTTCTAAAACATCGTGTCATGAGTCACTTCATGAGATGTTGTGTTCCAAGACAGGATATTGTTTCTAGAACATTATGTCGTGAGTCACTTGACGACATGCTGTTTTCAAGACATCTTTAGTGTTTAGAGTAATTGCTAAAGGACAAAAAGTATCTAGCTGCCCTAAAGTATTCATTAAAAATAAAAACAAAAAATGAATGCATTATTTTTGCAAAACTGAAACTTTACAAGAGATCATCTGTCATATTATCTTCTCTTCGGAAATCAATCGTTTCTTGATTTTCTTAACAAAATATATTTATTTTCCTTTTGCATCTATCATTTATAAATACATTTATTTTCCTTTTGCATCTATCATTAAGCGCTTGCATAGTACAGGAAAAGGAATCGATTTAAAACTGAATATTTTTATTTGAATGAACGAATGTCCTTATACGACCAAAACTATACCATTATAAAGCAGTCAGTAAATAACAACTTAAAAAGTAAATCAAAAATACAGCATAAGTTTACAGCTCCAAATATATGCTGGTGCCGGATTTTGTTTATGGTAGCTTCTTCATATACAGAATTGTAATCAAAGCGAAACTATAGATAGCGTGTTTTAAAGCTTGAATAGAAACGTTATTAATTTTGACCTTTTTAAAACAAACGCTTTATCTGGTGATGGAATCACTCAGAATACTTATACGACGGCCTTTCGTCAGTTATCGAACACTGTGAAACATGAATATTCCTAATTACGTGAACGTAAATATTTGTAGCAGACAAATCTTATCGAAAAAAATATGATTCTTTGAGATACCATAACTGGTAACCTAAAAATATGTTTAGAATTCCCTATTGGCAAATAAGTCATTTCTAAGATTGAAAACCATTATCTAATAATACTTACTACGATGTGGAAAACAGCTTTACATTCGTCTTATAGAAGAAAAATCACATAAAGACTAATCGTCTAATCTTGGAAAAGTTCGTGTAAGTATATATATAGAGAGAATGTAGCTAGCCATGCTAAGTTTGAAGCTTTTTAATTAAGCATTAAGCTCTCCTGTATGAAAATAAAAACTATTTAATCATGCTAGAAGTCACTAATTAGTAAAATGATCAATTCGTTCTCTAAGAAGATATTAACAGAGAGTCGTAAGTTAAATTCTTAAATGTTTAGATATTTTCATTTAAAGCACTTATCGGTAGTTTTCTCAACATTCTGCTCTATAATTACCAGTAACTTTCATGTTGCTTCAATCATAATTGAATATTTCATATCACATGTATTTTTTAATGGGTTGCCTTGAAATTTAGGGTGTGAAGTAAGAGTCCGGTAGAACATATCCGCTGAAAATATGTAATAGTTTGGATTACTACAGTTCGAGCTACAGAAAGTGGAAAATTGCTAAACTTTCACTTCTGTTAATAACACACAGTGTGTCCTGCAGGTTGTTTTGGCTGCACGACACACAACCGCGTGTCTTATCTATAGTTACCAATAAGCTTGATGATTCTTCGTTGTTAATTGTTCTCTATACCAACAAGCTTGATGATGGATGCCTCGTTGTTAATTATTCCCCACAGTTTCCAATAAGCTTCGTTATTAATTGTTCTCTATAGTTACCAATAAGCTTGATGATTCTTCGTTGTTAATTGTTCTCTATACCAACAAGCTTGATGATGGATGC
>NW_013665991.1:40872-46311 GCF_000517525.1 Limulus polyphemus | reverse complement strand
TTTGTTAATTGTTCCCTATAGTTACCAATAAGCTTGATGATGCTTTTGTTAATTGTTCCCTATAGTTATCAATAATTTTGATGACGCTTCGTTATTAATTGTTCACTATAGTTACCAATAAGCTTGATGATGTTTCGTTGTTAATTGTTACCTTTAGTTACCAATAAGCTTGATGAGGCTTCGCTGTTAATTGTTCCCCATAGTTACCAATAAGCTTCATGATGCTTCGTTGTTAATTGTTCCCTATAGTTACCAATAAGCTTGATCAGGTTTCGTTGTTAATTGTTACCTATAGTTACCAATAAGCTTGATGATGCTTCGTTGTTCAATTATTCCCTACAGTTACCAATAAGCTTGATGATGCTTCGTTGTTAACTGTTCCCTATAGTCACCAATAAGCTTGATGAAGCTTCGTTGTTAATTGTTACCTATAGTTACCAATAAGATTGATGATGCTTCGTTGTTAATTGTTCCCTACAGTTACCAGTAAGCTTGATGATGCTTCGTTGTTAACTGTTCCCTATAGTTACCAATAAGCTTGATGAGTCTTTGTTTTTAAATGTTACATATAGTTATCAATAAGCTTCACGATGCTTTGTTGTTAATTGTTCCCTAGAGTTACCAATAAGCTTGATTATGCTTCGTTTCTAATTTCAAAAAAAAAAGTTTGTTCCGCCCAGTGTTTAATAAAGTCTTCCTTTCACCTTTTATAATTTTGATTTTGTGTCATGTCTTACTGAATTTAGAGAAGACCTTTTATGAAAAAAAATCACAAAGTTTATTTCAATACCCATTTTGTAAGATGTTTATCCAACTTTAATGAGTAGTATAGCTTCTTGATAAGTTATGGACGAGTACTACTTGTAATAAGATTCTTAGAGTTATCTTTAAGTTGTATGTTAATTCTGCTAACATAGTTACTATTTTTTATGTGTTGTTAAGATAACTTTAAAAATGTCTATATATTTAGCCTTAATAAAGGCTTAAGTTTCTTTATAGCCAAGGTTTCTTTTATGTGTATCTCCTGTTCATTGGTGAAAATGCATTCTAAATTGAATTTGTTTTCATTAGCGGTGAGTACTCTGTTTGGTGTGCTCCCCCCAAAAAGATGCGCGCAATTATGACTATACCGAATGTTCAAATAAAGAAGTTTTAAATACTACCGTAAAAATATTACTACTGATAAGTAATATAGTAACAACAATAAACATGAGAACACGATACGTATAGTGCATACAGAAATGGGTTATATGAGGTGCAGAAGGTGGGAACGCCATAAAAACGTTTGCGTACCACTAAGCTACTCCATTATAGCCTCGGTTTTAATACTTGTAAATGTTTAAAAAAATAGTGACGCTTGGCTTCAGATGTTCTTTTATACATTATTCGAAACGACTTGTGGTTGAACCCATATAGTCTCGTACACAATGAGAAAAAAAATATAAATAACAGCGTAGTAACACTGAAAGTTATTGAATTTGTCTTTTAATTTGATAAAAAAGTCTCGATTTTCAACACAGATATTAAAACCATATATACAAAACTTGCTTTCCGATAGATGTACACTCCATTTGAAACACATGTCAATGTATTATCCAGTGATAAAAGAAGAAAACCGTCTTCAACATAGCTGTTTTTACACTTTCTGTTTCCTTATGGTAATACTGATAATTATTAGCAATGTCGTATATAAGTTGATTTATGATATGCTGCTATTCCTTAATGCTCACATTATCACTTATTCATATATGATAGTGGGGAGCTGATCTCGGAAGATTATGAGATGGTAAGTTTATTAGATTATATGTTCTCTTTAAGAAGGAAGATACAAGTATTATGCTTCAGCCAGAGCACTTAATGTATGGGAAAAATGTTGATGTAAAATATATTATTTTAAGTTCCGAAATTGTAAGAGAAAAGTTGGGGAACCTAAAAAGTGATAAGTCCCCTGAACTAGACAACGTTTTTTCTAAAGATTTAAAGAAACTTAAAGATTTTATTTGTGAACCGCTAGCTAATATTTGTTATAGGTCATTGAGTAGTGGAAGAGTATTAGAAGATTGGAAGTTGGCCAATGTTTGTCCAATATTAAAGGAGGTGATAAACATTGTCCAGGCAATTATAGGCCAGTTAGTCTTACATCAGTAGTTGGAAAGGTTTTGGACAGTGTGATTAAAGATGCATTGATATAGTGTCAAAGAGCCAGCCATGGTTTCACTAAGGGAAAATCTTGTTTAACAAATCTTCTGACATTCTTTGAGGATGTTACTGCAAAAGTTGATGAAGGAAATACTGTGGATTTGGTTTACTTTAATTTTCAGAAAGCATTTGATAAGGTGCCTTACAAAAGACTTGCTACAAAAATCAAATCTGTGGATGTGGGGAAAATGTTATTAAATTGGATAGAAAAGTGACTGGAGAGTAGAAAGCGGAGAGTAGTAATAAATGGAGTTAAATCTGACTGGATCACAGTTACAAGCGGTGTGCCTCAGGGCTCTGTGCTGGGTCCTCTGCTGTTTGTGATTTATATTACTGATATTGACTTTGGAATGACTAATAAAATATTGAAGTTTGCAGATGACATTAAAATTTTTGAGGTGGCTAACTGTATCAAAGGTGCTGCAGACTTACAGGGAGATTTATATCATATGATGCATTGGACCATTACGTGGAAGATGATGTTTAACCATCCAAAATGTAAGGTGATGCATGTAGGTTTTCACAATTCAAATTATTGGTACAATTTAAATGGGAAAACATTAAATACTGTGGTTGAAGAAAAAGATCTTGGTGTTGTGATATAAAAAAATCACTTAAGTCATCTAAACAGTGTATTGTAACTAGCAATAGGGCTAATAGGATTTTTGGTAGCATCAATAGAAATATTGAATCCAAAACAAGATATATTATTGTTTCGCTGCAAGACATCATTTATAGTACTGTGTACAGGTTTGGGCTCCCTTCCTCAATAAGGACATTGAATTATTGGAAAAGGCTCAGAGAAGAGCTACTAGGATGATACCTGAGTTGGTGGGATCGTCCTATGAGGAGATTCTAAAATCTCTAAACTTGTTTTCTCTGGAGAGGAGAAGGGTCAAAAGGGATTTGATTGAGGTGTTTAAGAATATTAAGGGTATTGATAATATAGATCCATCAAACTTTTTTCTGTTTAGAAGTGAAAACGATAGGACAAGGGGTCATAAATTTAAATTTTGGCAGTGTATGAGTCGTCTGCAATTTAGACAGTATTACTTTTTAAACAGGGTGGTTGGCTTTTGGAATGAGCTGCTTTCAAGGGTGATGAAAGCAGAAAAGTTAACTGAGTTTAAGAAAATATTGGATGAATACATGAATAGTAAGGGGTGGTTATAATTGGGAGCTAGAAGGAAAATCCTTGATGGGCTGATAAGCTCCTTTTTATCCCTTTAAAATGTTATGAATTATAATGATTCAGAGAAGACAACTTGGGGTTATTTTCTTCAACTTTGAATCTTATACAAAGATGTTGATTATTCAAATATTAAATAATAAAGCAAATCACTTGTTCTTTTTATCCATATGTTTGTTCTTGTTGTGGACGAGATTATGTGAGTTCAACCACGTGTATTTTAGAACAACGTATAACACTACATCTCAAACCTAGCGTCGACAATTATTTAAGATCTACAAGCATTTAAATCAATACTGTGACGGTGTAGCTGATGAAAATAATTTCGCTATATTATGCATATCCAACAGTTAACAGGATGTTCACATAAAAAAAATACCTTATCTATAAATAAAGAGTGTTCAAAAGATAATTGAGTTTTATCTCTTTAAAAAAAAGACAGTAAAGCATTAATTTAAAACGCAGCAAGATATATTCTGATTTGATACAGAAAAGTTAAAAACATACATCCAAGAAAAGAAGAACATTTAAAAGCTATTCTGAATAATATGATATAATGCTGACTCTAAAACAAGGATTCATTTTATACTTTCCGTCTATGTCAATTGTATCCTGGTGTTATTTGTAGGATAAATTATAACCGTCGTTTATTGTGTTATCCTAATAATGAGAGATTTAATTCAGCTATTCATGTTTTAGAACTTCTGCCGTAATCGCTGGTCTATCGTCATGGCGAGTCGAGTTTTATTCTTATAACTTACACATTTTCAACCTATAAACGCACATATGCATGTTGTATGTGCACTAATTTAAAGAACAAAATCTTTCTACATAGAAAAAAAAATCATAACAACACGCCCCCCCCCCCAGTGGCATAGCGGTATGTCTGTGGACTTACAATGCTAGAATCCGGGTTGTGCTTAGTTACAAAACAAACAAACATAACTACAGGATAAAAAATAACACCAGGGAAGAAGAAATGAAATCATAGCAACAGGATAGCAAATGACACCTGGGAAGAAGAAAAGAAATTGCAGCAACAGGATAACAACTAACACCAGAGAATAAGAAAAGAAATCACAGCAACAGGATAACAAATAACAAAATAAATCGCACCAACAGGATAACAAATAACAAAAGAAATCGCAGCAACAGGATAATAAATAACAAAAGAAGTCGCAGCAACAGGATAACAACTAACACCAGGGAAGAAGAAAAGAAATCACAGCAACAGGATAACAAATAACACCAGGGAAGAAGAAAAGAAATCACAGCAACAGGATAACAAATAACACCAGGGAAGAAGAAACGAAATCGCAACAACAGGATACATCAGGGAAGAAGAAACGAGCTCGTAACCAGAGGATAACAAATAACACAAAGGAAGAAGAAACGAAATTGTAGCAATAGGATAACGGTAGAAAAAAATAATAAGTTTATTCACACTGAATGTAAAACATAGACAAAAAATTCCTTTAGTTATTGCTCATTGTTCTACGGCTAAAATCAGTATAAAGGAATTACAGAAAGAACTACAAAAAAGTACTTTGAAATGTGTTTTTACAAAAAATAAAAACAAGTTATTCTTCTAAGAAAACGACCAAAAACATTTGTAGAATTTAAATCAAAGAAAAAAAAAAGCATTAGAGAGATCGATGGAAGGTATTTTTCTCACGTAATAAACCAGCTTTTTCTGTTTCTATCAATGGTTATATCCAAACGTGATAAATAATTTTTTTTTTTAATTCCGAACGTACTCGTGCTGTGATTATATTAAAACTGCTGAAGATTTATTCTGTACTAATTGAATAGAGTTGTTTAAACATTTGTTTAACGACAAGTAAAAGCTTGGAATGGTTTATTCTTTCATTGGGGTGTGTGTCTGTGAGACAGACTAGTTTCGGAGTATTCCACACCTCATCAGTGACCCTGGACACTACCACCAATGAAACTTCAGACCAAACCAAGTCTTTATAGTAGTGAGGTTTCGAAAATCGAACTGGTGTATTTAAGTGTTTTACACTCACAAAAATAAAAGAAACCTATCATTC
>NW_013665991.1:37758-40302 GCF_000517525.1 Limulus polyphemus | reverse complement strand
CACTAGGCAGCTGGTACATAATTGAATAGAGTTGTTTAAACATTTGTTTAACAACAACTAAGTGGAGTACTCGTCCATTGGATGGATGAAACAAAAACTCGTTTGTAACAAAGGATAGAAAATTGTGCTTCTATCTTTTTACTAACATAATAAACATTAAAAGTGCAATAAAAATGCATAGAGATGCCAATACTGAAAAGAAAGACACACTGTTTTCAAGAATTCTAACAACAGTTGTTACATAGTTCGTTCTAATGCTGAAGGATATACAACACTGGTAGTTTTTCGAAATTAGATATAAAATTAGTTGGGAGGTCCAACCCTCCATGACTTTTTTCATGTCTTCCTGTATCACTGTGTGAAGTTTTGTGCTCATTGGTCAAGAAATGTGGAAACGTATAAGGAACAGATACACACACACATATATTGACGTTTATTTATATAGATTACATGTAAAAATATACATTCCTGGGGAATTATAAAAAATTACGATTATTTATTAATTTGAACATATTTCATGATAGAAATCTTAAAAATAGTCCCCCTTTCTGTTAGTTGGCACTTTGATATTGTTATTAATGAATTACGAAAAATTATCAAACCTTACAAGAGTCGTATTTATTTTTTTCCTTTTGGTTCTTCTATAAAAGAAAAAAAACAATTATTTTATTAATAACTAAAAAGCCTTTTTGAATGTAAAGTTACTATAAACCTGCTTAGGCTGTAATTACATAAACTATGTTGAATTGTGTGTGTTATCTATCTATTCGTAAGGAATCGTAATCTATATATTTTGATATGTTTTATTTTACTTTTAAATAAAATCCCAAAACATAAGAAACCAGCTCATTGGTAATTATAAGAATATATGAATTTTTTCCAATGTATTTACAGTAATAAAAATATTATAAAATACACAAGTGATGTAAACACAGAAGCCCTAAGCAACAAATACTGGCAACTGGATGGTAAGTTTATTAATGTTACAAAACATTTTCACAAAAATGAAAAACGTTGTACAACGCAATAGTATTTTGTGTGTGAGTCCCTTTCTTTACGTCTTGTTTTTATGCTGCTACACAGTTTATCAATCTACGATTGTGAAATATTGTTCTAAATGTTCTGTATTGCTCCTCATAATTAATTCAAATTATTTGATCGCCTTTTGATTTCAGTTTTTGCATAAGCCCGTACAGCCTCAAAAAGGTTGATTATTGAGATTTTGTGCAGGCAAAGACTTGGTTAGGTGTGTTTTTATATCGGCTTCTTTACTATCAAGATGTCATTTCACCATACTTGCTAAAATAATAATTCACATCAATTGACTAGTTATATTCGCTAAAGGCTGGTTTCTTTCTGCAAAGTAACTTTCGCATGGTATACGAGTTGCCTCGAGGAAACCGATTTATATAAAGAACCACGTAACTCGTGGACCGTTTGTTTCGCTTAGTTTGCAAGGAATAATTGACTCTGTTTCTAGGAAAGAAAAAATATTAAAATGTCAATTCTTTCTTGAGGCATTTGGGTTTCCAGTTGCTCGAAAGAAATACGCCACATAGCATTAGTATGTGATCTATATATTTTCTTGATTGCAGGCTTACTTCTGAACTTGGATTTAGCTAAATCCAATCCTTATCTGTTTTTATACTGTCTTCAATTTCGTATTTTTCCCACTATCTCTTTTCTAGTTATTTATTTACTTTGAAAATTGATTTCCTTATTTGTATTTATTCGTTCATTCTCTTTAAGAAGTCATTTATTTTAATTCGTTTATATTTCCATTTCTGCATTCTAGTTGCACCAACTTAAGCCAGTGCCTTAAACATGCTATCAAAATGGATGATTTACCACCGTTGCCAGCCATAGATTAATAACACTTTGCAAGACCAAACAATTCTTAGAAAGTGGATGGAAGTGTCCTGTCATGTGAAAACTGTCCACAAGAGTTGAAAACTGTTTGTTTGTTTTTTCAAGATATATATATATACAGGCAAGAAATATATTGTCGAGACTATCTAGTGTCAAATATATCAACAGTACTTTCCCAACAAAACAGCACCTGAAGGGCACTTCCTGCTCAGTCTGCAGCATACTACCAAAAGAAACGAGTCAGAAAATATGGAAAAAGCCCACAGTGGCCTAGTCTGCAACATATAACGCTAGAAACCGGGTTTCGATACCCATGATGGGCAGAGCACCAATAGCCCATTGTGTAGCTTTGTTCTTAACTTCAAACAACCAATAGGGAAAAATGCCTGCAAAAGCTAAACTCGACGGAGCATACAACAATTATAAAACATGTAGTATTAAAATTTCTGTGTGCTTGGTTGAGTAACTCTCATATTTTAAGAACTCGTTGGATTTTATCAAGAACAAGTAATAAAAAACATTTTGCAAAAATTAAGTATGATGTAAGGATGGCAATACCAAACATTACAGAAACAAAGTAGGGAAAATTCAGAAAATCACATAAAAATCCCCACATAAGTAACCAGTAATTACTGAGTCAATCTTACAACTTTACGGTTATTAGCCACTGTAAGA
>NW_013665991.1:31883-37205 GCF_000517525.1 Limulus polyphemus | reverse complement strand
CCACATAAGTAACCAGTAATTACTGAGTCAATCTTACAACTTTACGGTTATTAGCCACTGTAAGACTATATAGCCCTATTCAGTTTAAATGATTTTATTCAAACCTAAATTCATGCAACTGACAGGAATTCAATCTTTAATAATAGGTAAAAGTATTCTTGAAAAGATTTGACTACTTATATGGTGATTTTTGTATGGTTTGTTTATTCATCCGTACTTTGTTTCTGTACCTTTTGGCATTGCCATCCCTACATCATAGTTAATTTTTGAAAACATTTTTATTACTTGTTTCCCTTCTTTTTTAAAAACAATTTCACTGACGTAGGTCGAAAACAGAACATTTTATTTTTATTCTTCAATGTTAATATTCATCGTTAATATCATATTAGTTTTGTCACTTTCTTTAATTGCTCTTGTAGAATGACCTCAGGCACTGATATTATACCATATAAATGGCTACAATAAATTATTAATCATAACTGGTCATAATCTTGACTTCTTGATTTTTAATGTTGATTAATCTACAGTAAAAAAAGAACATATCAAAAATTTATGGCTGTATCATCCATATATTCATGTTTACATTCTTTTGGCAATGCCATCCCTACATGATTTTACATTTTCAGTTTTCTGACGTTTGTTCCGCCTGATTAAAAGTTAGTGTACTCTATGAATATGTGTTATGAAATTTAATATTATGTGTATTGATTTTTTTACTCCTTCACTTCATACATAATATATGTGTAGTCTCTCTAAAAACAACGCTTATATAGTATACAAAGCTTTCAGTATTCTACATGTTACAGTCATCCAATGTTCATCTATTATTGGCTGGTAATTTCTGTTTCACCCTGTATTTAAAGTTTTTGAAGGAACATTTTTTTAAAAAAGTTAACTTCAAAGGGTATTGATAATATCGTTTGTTCTAGAATAATGATTTTTTAACTTATTTAACTTTATATTAAGAACTACCATGCTTAGTGATAGTTTGTTCCCAAGTGCTCCTAAGATACTTTTCTGTCATACTAAAGCCATTTTTGGATAACGTGGGAAAGGAAAAAAGAGCTGCACACATTGGCTCTTCAGCTAGTTACCAATTCTCCACATTAGCAACACTTTTAAATGATATTGGGAGTCTCACAAGCTGTGAAACACTCGATAATGACAATTAGGTATTCAAATAAGGCTATAACTCAACTTCTGTAAGCATCATAGAGTAATAGATTGAATGTGGCAGCCGTTCTTTTCTCGGTCTATCCCTACATGCTAAGAGGCACCGTACTTAGTAATATCATTGCTTGTTTATTTGAAATTAAGCACAAAGCTACACAATGGGCTATCCGTGCTCTGCCCACCACCGGTGTCGAAACCCGGTTTCTAGTGTTGTAAGTCCGCAGACATACCGCTGTGCCACTGGGGGGCTAGTGATATTAAGGAGGTTAATGTGACATTAACAAATCGGTTAGAATCTTTAGATATAGTTCCCTTATTTGCCAATGTTCCAGAAGAAGCTTTAAAAAATTTTGAACGAAGATTACATGTAGTGAGAGGTTAACAGCATTAAAAATACGAGGTGTAATAAATTTAACTCTCTGTTGTAGAACGGGTACTTTTAGTTTGATAATGTTTATGTATATATATATATATAAACAAGTGAGAAGTTTAAAAATAGGCTTTTGAATTTCACTTCTTTGTGAGTTTTTCATGTTTTAATTTAAATCAAAAGCGCTAAGCTGTGCTATGGTCAAGCTCATTTTATGGGTAACACGTTTTTTGTGTGGCGACAAGGCAATAACACGTTAATAGCATTCAAAAAACATCCGAATTCAGTAAATCCTGCAATACAGTTTACATTAAAAATGGAAGGGAATGAAAGTTTAGGTTTCTTAGATAAGAAGAGGATAATGTAATGGTTATTTCAGTTTATAGAAAAACATTTTCCGTTGCCATGACGCCACACAGAAAAGCATGTCACTCCTTTTCTCAAAAACGTCAGCTTTCATCACACGTGTATAAAAAGCCTTAAATATTTATCCATGGAAAGAAGATTTAGTAACATAATGGACTTTTTTTTCAATCCCCTGCCAATAGCAACATTATTGAAAGAAGTTATAATAACTTTCGCAACAGATTACAAATCTCACAATGTACTAGACTCAAGGTTTCTAAGGTCGATAATAAAAACATTTGTTTGTCATACGTTCAAACAATTTCCCCATACATTGGTAATGTGTATAAAATACATATTAACTGTCGGGTAACGTTTTTAACTCGGGTTAAATTTAATCATTTATAGCTAGTCGTAAGTTACGTTAATAAATAAGTGTGGCGTTTACAAAATTTCTTCTAACTGTGGTCTAACTTATATCGGCGAACCATGTAGAAATTTAAAATCTAGACTTAAATAACATAACTCAGCTATAGAAAAATGAAATATAAATGAATCGGTTTTAGCAGTACGTATGGCTAACTGTCCTGATTCCCATAGCGTTCATTGGGATGATATTAAATTGATTAATGATACTAAAAACAATTATGAACCAAATATTATAGAATCACTAGAAATAATTAAGAAATTAAACTTAATTTTAAACAGAAATGCGGGTCCAGGAGTTGTAGAAATTAATTTCTGGGAATCCTCTTTTAAAGAGAGATGAACGGTGGCAGCACCACGTTTGTCAAATGATTAATCAATGTGTTTTGTATTGGGAAGATATAAATATCAATGTGTTTTATTCCATATGCTGTTTTCCTTCCTGGTGATGGTGGGTCTGTAACTAGCCCAAACATGTAGATTCTTAGCAAGATCTGGCGCTTTCAACAATTTTAAATTATTATGTACTTTTAAACGGAGTTTTTTATAAATATCTATATGCAAGTGCCGTTTTTCTTTCTTTTTTAAGTGGAGCGTTGTTTCAACTGACTAATTGATCGCAAGACACAGCAGTGAGTTGAATCATAAGAATATTCCTTCTTTTATTTTCATGTTTTTAACAAAAGTAGTTTACTAATATTATATCACATTCTATACAAACTAGAGTAAGACTGCTGGGTGTGGCTTAGTCTCCGCACTTCGGAACTGGGTGCCTTATCAGAGTGGCAGTCAAATATATGGTCAGATAAAAGTAATCCAAGCATTGTTGTTGTTTATGTTGATGAGTTTTTTAAGTGAAAAAAAGTAAATTAGTAGATTCTTAAACAAAAATTATATTAATTTTGATTGATTATTTATAAAATCACAAGTGTGATAGTAAACCAATTTAATCAAGCTTATTGTAGTACGCTATTCTGAACGAACACCCTATACCTGGATAGAATTCATTCTGGACCATGTGATGGCAGAAAGTCAGATACAAAAGATGAACTCACATAACTCAAGGAATAACGTAAGTAGTTATTTATATTACATAAAAAGTAAGGATAAAGCTGAAACTGAGCACCAACTTAAAAAGTACGTTCAACCCTTTCATTTATTGTCGATGTAAATTTATTTGTATCACTAACCTCTTCAGGGGCGATTCTCAGTCAGTCAACTACAATATGATGATCATTCTAATAACTTAAAGATGTGACGAAAATAAAGACAATGGGTAAGACGAATAATACGTTCAAATCATTTTAGAATAACAACAATTGTACGTAACATAAAAAATTATCAGTAAGTTAAAAGTGATCTAAATATTTAGATGTATATAGAGATTATATACGTTTCATGATATGCATCATTTCTGGTTTCATATTACGAGTTATTTAAAAAAAACTTTTTAATTTTTTGATTCTTTTTTCAATATTACGTAGTAGTTAATTATAAGGTTGGTAATCTTGTTTGGGTTTTAAGCATGTTTGTTTTTAAAGCAAAGTCACATCGGGCTATTTGCTGTGTCCACCGTGGAGAAGCGAACCCAGATTTTAGCATTGTACGTCCGTAAACTTACCGCTGTCCAACCGAGGGACATTTTAAAAGAAATGGTTACACCATCCAACGACTCGCCCTTCAATATGTGTTATATCGCTGAAATTCCATTCATGGACATCAAGCACCAAGAATGTTGTTGCTAAATGTTGTCTTCCTTACAAAAGCACCCCAGTGGCACAGCGGTATGTCTGCGGACTTACAACGTTAGAAAACAGGTTTCGATCCCCGTGGTGGGCAGAGCACGAATAGCCCATTGTGTAGCTTGGTGCTTAACTTCAAATAAACAAATCCTTACAAAAAACATAACTTAACTATGTATGACAACGAATGAACAAGGAAAACTGAACTATGTATGACAACGAATGAACAAGGAAAACTGAACTATGTATGATAACTAATGAACAAGGAAAACTGAACTATGTTTGATAACGAATGAACAAGGAAAACTCAACTATGTATAATAACGAATGAACAAGGAAGAGTCTGCTATATAGAGTGAATGAACAAATCAGTTATGTAGAAGAAATTATGGAGATATATAATTCAACTATATAGAACTGATAAACATGGAAGAAGTGGCTAACACTGAAGAGTTAATTATATAGAACAATGATGAACATGGATCAATGACCTATGACCAACAGTTAACGACTGTGAAAGAATCAGCTATGGATAACTGAGGAACACTGAAGGATAAGAAGAACTGATAAACATAGATGAATCAGCTATGTAAAACAACTGATGAACATGGAAGAATCAGTTAAGTAGAACAATGACGAACATGTAAAAGTCACATATGTAGACCGTCTAACGAATACGGAAGAATCCTTGTGTCAAACAATTGTGAACATAGAAGAATAAGCTATGTTGAGTATAGAATAGTCTGGAATGAAGAACAATAATGAACAAAGAAGAATAAGCTATGTTGAGTATAGAATAGTCAGGAATGAAGAACAATAATGAACATAGAAGAATTTTAACAAGAGAAGATCATTTATTAATACTAATACAGAGCATGGACGAATCAATTGTCAATAATACTGAAGAAAATAAATTACTAAAAGCTATGGTAAAACTAGATTTTCAAGACAGTTATATATTATCAATGAATTAGCTTCCAGAACTAACTTAAGTTATGGAAGAAATAAGGTATAGTTGAGGATTGAACAATAATTTATTAATTATTACAATTACTGAATATATATATGTATACTTTTCCCAAATGTCATTATTTGTTTCATCGATGTGATGAACAAAAATTGTTTTAACACGATGTCATAATTACTTTCAGATAACTTGTTAATTAGTTTAATTACTAGATTATTTTGATGTCATAATTACTTTCTAGACAACTTGTTAATTACTTTAATTACTAGCTTATTTTGGTTATCATACACTGAGTGGTC
>NW_013665991.1:28551-31639 GCF_000517525.1 Limulus polyphemus | reverse complement strand
CACAATCTAAAATTGACGAGATGATTCTCACGATGCCCCAAAGGATCAACGAACTCCACGAAGCGAAAGGAAGATCTACTAGATATTAATAAAATTATAAATATATCAATTCATGTGAATATGACTGAAAAATTTCATTTTTTTTCTGAAAAGGTGTTGTCTATTTACTTGGGACCACGCTGTGTAATTACTTTCACATCAGTTGTTAATTACAGGAAGAGTTTGGTGTCATAATTACTTTCAGATAAGCTGGTAATTATTGGATTATTTTGATGTCATAATTAGTTTCACATCAGTTGTTAATTACTTGATTATTTTGATGTCATAATTACTTTCAGATAAGTTGGTAATTATTGGATTGTTTTGATGTCATAATTACTTTCACATCAGTTGTTAATTACTTGATTATTTTGGTGTCATAATTACTTTCAGACAAGTTGTGAATTATTGGAGTATCATAGTGTTTGTTTGTTGTTATGCACAAAATTATACAATGCGCTATCTTGTGCTGTGCGCATAACGAGTATCGAAACCCGGTTTTTAGTTGAGTCACTGAGAGATCTGCCTGGCTGAATACTGGAAACTCGAAACTTTAACTTTAAACAAAAGTATCATTTCTTTTTGTGCACATTTTAAAGGGGAAATTTTGGTTTATTCAATTTAGTCACATTACATTTAAATGTATTGTTTGTTTGTTTATAATTAAGCACAAAGCTACACAATAAGCTATTTGTGCTCTGCCCACCAGGGGTTATCGAAACTCGTTTTCTAACGTTGTAAGTCCGCAGACATACCGCTGTGCCATTGGGGGGGGGGCATTTAAATGTAAGTGAGCGTTATTAGAACACGGAAAACATATAACTATGAATTTACTAAAAATTATTTAGAAATTTCTAATCTTTGTTGAGAATATTTAATTGAAATTAGAAACGTGAACTCAACAAAGTGTATGCTGAAATTCTAGATCATGTTTTATTATTAGTTACATAACTCAGGATGATTAAATTCGTCAGTTTTTCATAATTTTACAAAATGATTAAAACGGAAAATAGTATTTCTTCCCGTTAGATGTGGCCTTGCTTGTATTTACATTCAGCCATTTTGGTTTGAAAGTTCACTTCAAATTTAATGTATTCGCCCACCAGTAGCTCCCCCTGTGTAAAACTATTCCGTATCAAATACTATGCTCCCTCAAATTATCTAATAAGATTCAGTAGAAAACAAAAACTCTCACAAAATTGTTTAATGATTGATGTAAGACATTACAGCTTAACGACTAGCGATTCTGTCCCTCATTGGGTCAGCGGTAAGTCTACGGGCTTATAGTTCTACTTAACATGTATACTTTATTATGTTTCTTTGTAGTAATATACATGTATTATAGAGATAACTTTGCATTGTTAGCTTAGTATGTGGATTTAAGACTAACCTAATATTTCAAATTGTCTGAACCTCAGGATATATTATTGGGCCTACTGCCGACAATATGTTTAACAAAGATAGGACTCAACTGATGAAATTGCATTTTAATCTTTATAAGTAACAGCGTACGAACAGTGTATTTAATTAGCTGTACTCATTACCAGGTTGACTGTTAGTTGCGATCTATGTCGGCAGCTTGCTTTGATCAGAAATTAGCATTAATTTACCCGTAAACAGACGTACTGATAATACTGAGACGTGATATAACACATCCGAGTGTATTAAAAGATTCATTATTCAAACATTTAAAATTAAATAGTGCATTCGAAAATCTACTCTTTCGTTGAATTTTTGTAGGATAAATCTGAAATAGTGATAGTTTTGTTTGTTTGTTTTGAATTTCGCGCAAAGCTACACGAGGGCTATCTGCAATAGCCGTCCCTAATTTAGTAGTGTAAGACTAGAGGGAAGGCAGCTAGTCATCACTACCCACCGCCAACTCTTGGGCTACTCTTTTTACCAATGAATAGTGGGATTGACCGTCACATTATAACGCACCCACGGCTGAAAGGGCGAGCATGTTTGGTGTGACGGGGATTCGAACCCTTGACCCTCAAATAGCGCCCTAACCACCTGGCCATGCCGGGCCTGACATTTTTGACAAACATTTACTTTCTGCAAGTTTTTCAGTATTGATATATCTTGCTTTGTCAATACAAATGTTTATTGTCAATTATGTCCAATGCCAAATAGTTGTTATAATTCAAATATACTGTACAACTAACTGCATTAAAATATGCTCCAAATACTTATATAGATATGTATTGGTTTGTAGGTAAATTTAATAGAACAAGACATTTTACTCAAACTACGCATACGTGATACAACTTAACACAGTTGAGAATATATTATTACCATTCTTAATTTTCCTTGCGCTTTACATCCTAAGCCTAAGATTCTTATATTTAGGTCAACTATTCTCAATACAACAAAAATTCCAAACTGTGCGAACTTTTACTTTAAACCGGATGATCTCATTAATAAAAGAAACCCTAATCCTAAAGAAAAATACAAAGCTTTATTTGTCATCCAACTATATTTGAGAACACTTAAAACAGTCAGAATAAAATGAACTATTTTCAGCAGAGATTTTCAACCATTTGAAACCACATAGCCACCCCTCATTTAGAAATGCTGACAAGAGAAAGTAAAACAAGCCAACATTGTTCGTTTTTAGCTGAATAGCGCAATTTACTGTCACATTATCACGATTCGAATCTTAGACATAACGATTCATTTTTGTCAAATAAGCCACTTTATTTGTGCTTTTTGTTATTATAGAGAATATGTTTACCATGAATAAACGTAAACAAGTCAAATGTATAAAAACACAAATACATCAAAGTATTTTGCTGCGAATAAACGTTATTAGCTTAATTACTTATGGTATAAAAGGTGACCTTCCAACAAAGCCTCTGTAAAATCATTCTCATATAGTCATCTAATTAACTACTCTGAAAATAGGACATGCAGAAGATGTCACGTTTTACGTAAACCCTCGTCTTTCTCCAAGAGTTAACATCCATTAGTATTCATTTTATCTGCTAAAAAAAGTAATACTATTTCTTTATCTTTTGTTTCTGATGAAGGAATGACTACTTTCGTT
>NW_013665991.1:23857-27523 GCF_000517525.1 Limulus polyphemus | reverse complement strand
AAATTAAACCTTTACTTTATAACCAACAAAAACAATTTCATACACACATTAAAATAAAATCACCTTATTTACAGTTTACAATAATCTAATATATGTTTAAACAAGAGGGAATCCTCAACAGCCACGGTACTTGAAATTCTTTTAGACAGGATTAGAGATGAGCCTTTTGGCGTGGACAAATACACAAATCGAAAAGAGTTGAACTCGTGAATCAAAAACTGTAATTAGGTCTCAAATCGGTCAAGAGATGACAGAGCTATAGACTAAAAGTTTGTATTTGAAAAAAACAAAAAATTCAGGGCCATTCTATGAGCCGCTATGCCGCGGCTAAAAAATAAAAGAAGGCAGAATATATATATATTATTATTATTGTTTGCATTTCTATTTACATAGTTTTGCTTTGTTCCTCTACCCACAAGTAGTTTGGGGAAGGTTATGTTAGCCACTTTTTATTTTTCATAAACAGCCCAAATGAAATTGTAAATATAAATTGTTGTAACTGCTTATATCTAGGACAAATGATATGAAAAATAATATAAAACAATTATATAACTGTAAATTCTGTGTATCTAAAACCAACTGGTGAATATGAAATTATGAAAATTATAAATTCTCTAAAAAATGGAAAAGCTACAGGAAAAGAGAAAACTAAAGGTAAAATTTCAAAACATGATATTGATAAATTAACACCAATAATAACATATTTAGTTAATTTGTCAATGGTAAAAGGAATTTCTACAGACGTTCATTAAAAATATTATGTCATTATACCAAATTTTAAAAGAGACAGGGATAGTATTCTAAATAATTACATACCAAATGCTTTATTATCAGCTATAACAAATTTTCAAATCACTTTTATTTAAGTGATTTTTGTGAAATTGGTCTTAAAATTATAAACATAAATTGGTGTTAACTTCATATATGTAAAAAAATGGTTTAATCAAAATTTGCTACGCTTAAGTGTAAAAAAAAACTGTTTGTGAAATTTTATTTAAACGGATGAAAACAAATAGTTCAACGTAAGAAAATATAAAAACTGTTGTTATACAGTAAAAATATTACGAATATTAATTATATTTTACAAAAATAAGGCTGTTAAATATATTGAAAGACCAACGGGTTTAATTGAAAAGAACAAATTAAAGTAATGAAAAATTGTTGCAAAAAAGGATTTATTATTTGAAAAGAAATTATATTTCTCAATGAAATGAACAATATCTATTATGCCTGGTTTTATTCTAATTTACAATATGGTACATATATTTAGCAAACTTAAGAATTATATTGCATTTACAAAACAGTATTATAAAATGTATGTTATCATTATCACTGTATTATAATACAAAATTAGAATTTAAAAACTTGAATATATCGTCATTACATTATATATTTATAAAACATTAAATATATTTAGCACAGATATATGGAACGTTACAATTCTTAAAGTAAAAAAAAAATATATATATTTAGAAAAAGTTATTTGTGTCAAGCAACAAAACATCATAATATTATTCAAAAGAATATAAGACCACTGTCTCATGGTAAATGCCCCCCAGTGGCACAAGGGTTTATCTGCGGACTTACAACGCTAGAATCCGGGTTTCGATATCCGTGGTGATAGTCCATTGTGTAGCTTTGTGCTTAATTACAAAAACAAACAAACAATAATTGTAAATACATGTGTATATTAAATTGGCTTTGAAGAAATATATAACTAATAATAATGAGCTTGAAAAATCTATTTATATTATGTACATGGATTTATAACAAAATGTTATTGAATTATTATATAGTAAATATTGTTGATGTGTACATAAAATCTTGCATATTCGATATTTCTTGATGTATTACGATTAATGTGTTTAGTTATAAATAATATTTAGAGAACTGAGGAAAAGCAAAGCCAATTGTACGTTTCACAAATACTTCAATTATTAACAGTTAATAAATTAAATATTTGTGAAACGTACAACTGTCTTTGTTTTTTCCTCATATCTGTAATTATGGAGTTTCACCAAGTACTGACGGTTTCAAGTATCAATTAAATAATATTTAGCATTCTTAGTCTAACTTTATTAAGCATACATGATCCACACTCGAGTAAATCTTTTGGATCATGTTATATGGTAAAGTATGTTTTTTTTCATGTTTCTATAAATTATTTATATTTCAAACATACATACGTAATATAAATAGATGTATTAACTATTCTAACCAATACTGTTAAGGGAAGTAACAGTAACAAAGAATAGAATATTCAGTTACTTATAGAACACAAAAACACTTGTAGTTTACTTTTTGTACTTACGTGGACATAATGTTGCTTGAAAAACTTTCCAAACCTTTAATCAGTACATCCTAACAACATTTAGTGACACATGAAAGCGATCTGATCCTCTAACTTTAAAGTATCCTGACATCTGTTTCGCTATAGAGTCGGGTACATATAGTACACCAAAACTAATGCTTATGAAGATACAAATAAATGATAAATTATAACAAAATCGTGCATAAACACAATACTACCAAATGTATTGAAATGGCCAAGAAGCAAAGAATCGATATTTGATGTTAATCATAACATTAACTCTATTACTAACTTTTACTATGCACGGTTCGTATACATCTAGTGGAATGGGCAGCCATTCCCCTTGTAATCAGCTCTATGAGATTTTGGGCTGTGTCTTTTTTTGTCCCTCAGACGGTGATCCAAACATTCCAGAAAGAGTCATGTAGATTCAGGCCCATTTTTCTATTCTGAAAGAAGTACGGTTCTTCTTCATATAATTCTATGAATGCAGCATTATTCGTAATGGGAAATATGTAAGAAGGTGTTCATAATTTTTAGATTGTTTATTCTCCGTATACGATTCTATGCCAATTGAGGGAAATAATACGATATATTTGAAAATGGCCACTAGAACTTCTCTGTATGACATGGCCGGATATATAGGAAAGTACTGTGCATTTAGCGTTCGATATTGAAAACATTTCTAAAAGGTGCAACAGCTAAAAATATGCAATCACGTTAATTCTTCTCTCACATTTTATATGTCTTAATTAAATTTTAAGAAAGAAACAAAGCAAATCTCTGTTTAGTTATTGTATTGATTTCTACAAATCTTATAGTATTTCATCGAATCTAATCACAGTTTTTAGTTTGAAGGTGCTAATCTATATTTGTATTATAGATGTTTAAAAACTAGTTATAATATTCTGAATTTTAATCATGTATATTATAATGATTTGGAAATTACACAGGCTTGCAATGGTTTTTATTGTCTTGAAATTTGTACATGTTCTACGGTAATTCCTGTACGCTGAATCCGAAAATGATATCCATTTTTCTCCATCACGTAGAGATTTTTCACAAAACTTCATAACACAATACATAAAAGAAAGACCACATCGCGTACTTTTGAAAGTAAAAGACATAGATTTTACACACACACACATACAAAATCAGGATGAATGAGGATGTATACTCCTTTGACATCAATGTCAGTGTTAACAAACATAATAATGAAAATTTTCATTGTGGTAAACGAAATAATAGTTAAGAGTTTTTTCTTCTTCCCAATTTATAAAAAATACTTACGTGATAGAAAACAATGAATATTATTTTCGAAATCAGCATAGCTGAATTATGGAAAATCCGTTATT
>NW_013665991.1:21302-23401 GCF_000517525.1 Limulus polyphemus | reverse complement strand
TAAAACCAAAACAACTTTTATGAACTTTAAATTCGCAGGCCTGTGTTATTGGTGTTTGTGATTATCCAAATGATCCTAGTAATTAATATGTGTAATGAACTATTTTCCATAGAATGCAATAATTTCAGTTCATAAATTTTGTTTTTTATTTCATGGAGTTTGTTAATAAGTAATTTTATGCTAAGTATTTATAATTATTACATATCAGCTGTTTATGACACAAAACAAATTGTTTTCTTAAATACATCTTTAAGTTTAATTGTTATAACAACGGTAAGATTAAACAAAAATATAAGTCAGTAATTTATTAGAATTATTGATTTCTGTCGTTGTTTGATATTTTTTGCGTGATACTTTATCAAATCAAAGTTTCGGGTACAATGGTTACTTGACAGCTTCTTCGGAAACATTTTAGGTTGTTGTAACTGTGCAAATTTCCAGATCTGCTATTGTCTCCAGTATTGTGCATGGTCTAGAATTAACAAGTGAGGTTTGGAATTGTGGCATATAAACACTTAAGCCTAGCAGTTTCATTTGGTTTGAATTCTGATATGTGAAGATCTACATTTTGAAACTGAATGTCTCACTCAGAATACTTCTTTGTGCTATTGAATATTTGGTTTTCGAGGGAAGGAAATCCAATAATGCCCCTTTGTTGCGACTTAATAAAGTTATCTTATGAATTATTTGATGTTACCGTGATTATCCCCTTTTTACATAGACATACGGCTACCATTTGCACATAGGAGATAAAGGTTGAAAAAGTTGAATTTATTGTTTTCTATCAACTGTAAATTAAAAGACTTGTGACTATTCTAAACTGTTCCATTCTTCAATTTTTACCATCACTGCAACAGCTACATGGCGTTATGATAGAATTTAAACACGTCTTGGTGAGTGTTTTCTTTCATATCGATACATTTTGTGAAGGAAAAAGACAAGAATTTAGAAGAAATGCAACGTTTAAATTTTACTAAATGTCTACACGAACAATGTGGGCTTTCTGTTACACTGGTGATAAGAAATGAAATAAAACATATTTAGTGCAATTTTTATCAAGGCTATACAGCGTTAAACCCCCCTTACTATACGTGACGTGAGAATTTTGTTATCCCAATTTTTAACCTCTATCTCTTTATAATTTAACATAATTCACTGTAACATAATATTTATCTAGTGTGTTGTTTTTGAAAGAGTAAACCCATTTTTCATAGGCTTCATGCCGGAACATGCAAATTATTTCATGACTTGAAATCCATAAAATATTATTTAGATCTCTTTTCCTATTTATGTGCTTTTCTGAAATATTGCATTATTACTTATGCTCCAGTTTACTGTACCTTTCATTATGAATACAGTTTAGTCAATCTAACTCTTCTAGATCTTCCGATCTATTACCTGACAGACAGTAACGCTGTAGACTGTCACTGAATGCTTGGAAAACTAATCAAGTAGCCATTTGACGCTCTGACAATTCTTAAAAGCATTAGTTTCAATCACAGAACCTCCCTTGAATTTATAGGCTGTCTCCAAGTGTATGTTTGTTTTGGTTTTTGTAGGAAAGACGTGTTAACCTGAATGCCAACATTGAGCTTGACTGTACCAATCTCAGCAGGCGTACCTGTTTGGTATGCGTGCTGAGATTGGTACAGTCAGGCTCAATGTACAAACGTTCTTTTTCGGTTGAATAAAGAAGGGAACGTTGTTGTTTTTTGTGGGACACCAAAAACCTTCGTGGAATTTTTAGACGTTTAAGTCTGTTTTTTTTACTGAAAATGCACAGGAAAAACTTTTAAATCATAACATTTTGACAAAACGATATGATTTAATTTCACTAAATGACTGACTACTAATTATAAAACATTTCAATCCTTTAAATACTCAAAGTTTTGTTTTTTACGCTTTCTTCAGGAGCGACCTTTTACTCTGATTCTTGAACTCACGATTAAATCAAGGTGACGTATTCAATGCAGATAATACGTCGATGCAAATAAAATACAGTATTAAAATGATCTCACAAAATTGCTATCATTAAAAAATAATTAAAGAAAATCACGTTAAAGTAAGGAGAAAAAAGAAGAATAACAATGCTACTTTGG
>NW_013665991.1:13026-21281 GCF_000517525.1 Limulus polyphemus | reverse complement strand
CTAAGTTAATTTAAAATAGATACTACAACTAAAATTAGTACTATAACTAAATTAAAAATAAATTAAAAGAAATCAACGTTAAAGTAAGGAAGAAAAAGAAGAATAACAATGCTACTTTGGAACAGTTACATAATACATGTATATATATATATATATAATGGCTTGAAAATTGAAAACTTTACTTTGAGTTTCCCTCTTCTGCGTAATTTATAAAAACGGTGTTACTGATCCCTTGCTAATCTTTAAACCACTTTTTCCGTCGTCGATCGTGTTTAATCTCATGGCCATGATTGCGCACTATTGCCTGAAACTGTATATTTTTGTGAATTGCTGTATATAGTGTTGTTATAGGTGTTATATTTATTGGTGGGTTTATTGGAACTGTTTGGTAAAAATAATGTGAAATACAGTCCACAGGATGATAACTAGTTAATTTATATCTTCAATAACGTTTGCAACAGGCTATGTTCACTTGTAGGCCTAACTTTACAAACAACGATTGAACAAAAATTCCAAGATTAATGTTATGCCTAACTTGCAGACAAATAGACGCAATAACTTTCACTGTCTCACTTAGTAACTGACACTAAATTGAATAATTGCTTCACTGATTTTCACATTTATATAGTACTCTTATTTCTACATACTACACGAAGCTTTCACATTCTTAAAATTATCATCATTATGTAATGACGAACTTCCTCTAACAAACAAACATCTAAATTAAAATATTAAGGATATAACTTACAACAATATATTGTATGAATTAAATTTTCACTGATTCCTGACTTAAACCTGTGGCTTAAGCTAGTGCTATTTTTTTCTTTTATATATATATTATGTTTTTAGGGAAATAAAGTTTACATTCATATAAAAAGTTGTTTGAATACTAGACTTTGTTAATATTGCTGTTTTTGTTTCATGCGATTAAATGTTTGGAACACACCTTTCTATTTACTTAAGTAATCTGTACTGCTACAATTTAAAAACCAGCAAATTACAGTTAAAAATGTTTAAATTACTAGTAAATAAAATTAGTTAAATGTTACTGTGGAGAAGCCGATATTTTGTATTGTAAATTTGTAAACTTCATCCGACCTTGCATGCGTAAAGTTTACAAAGTAACACTTACAAAAACAATTACACATTTAACAATATTATTATAGATATATCTGTCCTAAGATATTAGTATTGAGTCTAATATATTTCCAAACACTACGTTATTTATTTAGTCCCTTGGGATTTTCAAGAATTAGAAGAGTGTATATTGATAGTATTCTAACCATAATTTATTCGTCATATCCATTGCCGAAGACGCGTTTTGCTCAATACAACCGGCTTGAATAGTGTGGTTGACTTTTCAGATGTCAAAAGCAGCTTCATATGAAATTTCAAAATTTAAGTATACGTAATACTTCTAACTACATTTCGGCAATTGCTTTACTCAAATGTGTTTTAGAATTGGTATTCAAACGACATTCAACGCCATAAAAGGAAACTAACAAATGAAGTGAATGCAAAAGGTTTCAAAAATAGGGAAATTATAAAGCATAAAAGCAAGTGGAATGCTTTTAAAAAGTGGTTTTAGTCTACTAATGGTTACAAATCAACCGAAAAAAAAATCATACAATTGACGACTCTAAAAGTAGTCCCCCGGTGGGACAGCGGAAGGTCTTCTTATTTACAAAGCTAAAATCAGGGGCTCGATTTCCCTCGGTTGTGGCTTTGCTATAACAAAACACAGGCACTAAAAGTAAATTTTATAGTTTTTAAACATTGACTTTTGTTTTTTAAAACGCAAAGCTACACAATGGGCTATCTGTGCTGTGTCCACCACTTGTGTCGAAACAAACTTTTAGTGTTATAAGCCTTCAAACTTACAGTTGAACCACTGTTGAACGTTGATCGCTATTAGAATAATTATAGATTTGGCAAAAAAGGGGGACCAAAAGCCAAGGTGTTTTGAATGCTGGTAATGGACTTATTTCTTGGATTTCACGCAAAGCTACACAAGGGCTATCTGCACTAGCCATCCATAATTGTGAAGCGATAGAAAAGATGGAAGGCAGCAAGTGAACACCATCCACTGCCAGTTCTTGGGCTACTTTTTTTATCAACGAAACGTGAGATAATTTGTCACATTATAACGCTCCAAATCTCTGTCTTCCTCTTGCTTTTTTCTTCTCAAACGTTTCAGTAAGAATATTATTTCACAGGGTGACGTGCCTTATAAGGTGTCCGAAGTATTTTAATTGACGTCTGGCTATGGTGTTATCAATGTTTCCAAAACTCCAATCTCTTGCACATCACCTTAGTACTAATCTATGTTTAAACTCCATAAAACAGTTTTGTCCATACGTATCAGCGATCAGTCTTAAAGGCAATATTTCTGTTGGATAGATTTCCTTTCATAGCACTGAAAGCCGATCTTACAATCTTTACTCTTCACTTGATCTCATTCTTGCGTCTTTCATCTTCTTTCAGCATCTGCCCGAGGCAAATAAAAGAGTGAATTTGTTCCAAGCCTTCACCATTGACAACAGCATCAAATTTGGGGGCACTTTTTTTTTATTATAACGAAATTTTTAATCTTCGTGACATTTATGCTAATAAAGTCTTCGTTTGTATCCTTCACTATATTCATTATCTCCTGAGAGCCCAGGAGTGCATCAAGCTAATTTACGGAGCAGAGAATCGTGATAAAATGAACGTTTCCTTTGATACCTAAGACAAGGTAAAAAATAACTTATAGTCGTTTAGGGAGTAGATAGCACGGCTACCAACAAATTAAATTCGATAGCCCTACTTCAATGATACTAATGCACTATTACATTTCTAAAATTAATGTTTCACTGCGCATGCTTCCTATTTATTACTACATGTGATACAAGTGGCAATAATAACACGCCGCAAACAAAAACTAAGGCAAAATGTAACACTAGAAGCGTCTAATTGTTTTCACAAGTGAAAATGTATCATGGTAAGGAAACCATTTTCGTTATGTGCTTATATATAAGAATTAAACGCGTTTTTCAGTTTATACAGTTCATAGCTGTGTATGTAATGTTTGGCCTACAATGAGCATACATGAAACACAAGTTCCAGAGAACCAGCCGCAGTGCCATCGCTTGGCTTAAAACTAATTTAACAGTGGAAGTACTTGACATTCACTAACTGGCTCGGCATGGCCAAGTCGTTAGGGCGCTCGACTCGCAGGTTCGAATTCCTGTTCCACCAAACATGCTCGCCCTTTCAGCCGTGGAGGCGTTATAATGTGACGGTCAATCCCACTATTCGTTGGTAAAAGAGTAGACCAATAATTGGTGATGACTAACTGCCTTCCCTGTAGTCTTACACTGCTAAATTAGAGACGGCTAGCGCAGATAGCCCTCGAGTAGCTTTGCGCGAAATTCAAAAACAAACAAAATAAACCTTCAGTAACTAATATTAGTTATCATTTTCCTACCTATTTCAATATCTTCAAGTGAATCCTCATGTCGCATAATCATTTCAGCATAGATGATATAGAGGCTTTGAAATAAAATGCATCCTCACCTAACTGTTCTTCTTATGTTAACGTGATTCTTTCATATTTGCCCAATTCGTACTTGATCACAGGAAATATTTTATATGAAGTGTACATCTTTCTCATCAAGACAAAAGATTTGCAGAACTTCAATGAGTTTTGTGTGTTGTACATTCTGTTTACAGTTTTTTGATAGTAAATAAATCAGCAATGTCGTTCCGATGTTTAATGGCACCCTCCAAACCCAACCCATTAGTTCGCCTTGTTAGTCAATAGCTTTTAAAGTTGGCTCTTTGTGCTATGCCATGGTACAGTTTTGTAAAACATAGATAGTTTGTTTGTCTTATTTTCTGTTTATTTTTCACAAAGAAATATCACGTTCGAGACCAGATCCCGTGGAAAACCATAGAGCTGTTCTCTAATCCCTTTAACTATCGAAAAGTCAAATGTCTCGGGCAAATGGTTGTTGTAGAGTCAAAAAAAAAAAAGACTTCTCAAGACGAAACGCATAACCATTTAACTTTGGTTCCAAACGAATGAACCGCATGGAAATTAGTTTGGGAAATACACTGTCCACCCGGCCTATTCGCTTTCCCTTCAAGGCCCAGATTTCTTGTCTCCAGCCAGTTCTGCTCAGATGCCCCAGCTTAAAACACAACAGTTACGAACTTGACACAGAAAAATTACATTGTAAGAACATATTCTTGGTTTGATATAACACAATTTTTTTTTGATATATTATGATTGAATATTTGAAACTAGTAGGAGGATATTTTAGTTTTAACACAACTTCAATAATTTAGGATATAATTCTAGTTTCAGATACAATTTATTCAGTACTAACTAAATATTGTCGAATTAAAACTGACTAATGCCTGCAGAGAACTAAGCGGTAAGCTTGTGGGTTTATAATGTTAAACTACCTATAGTGGGCACAGCGCAGATAGCCCATTATGTGACGTTTCGCTTAAACACAAAAACAAACTGCTAACATGTTTTTGTTATTTTTTCATATTACATTAACACCAGTAAATTACCCGTGAAAGTTGACAGGGAGAAAAACTACACAAAACATTCTACACATTTTATTTTAAACGACAGTTTTTACATGTTTTTGTAACTTACGAGTAAATCTATATAGTCAGTGTTGAAATCCACTCAACCCCCCTTGACTGCCCCATTAGTTGCCTCAATATGAAATTTTCGAATATTAGAAATTGGATATTTATTTTGAACGATAATTTATGTGCCCATACAAATTTCTAAGTAAATCTACATAGACCAGGCGAAACGTTTTTAATATTGGGGATGTTGAGATAGGTTTCAAAAACGTGACATACATCGAAGCTGTAAAAGCGTCTAAATGATGAGTTCCCCGGTAGGACAGCGGTAAGTTGACAGACTTGCAACTCTAAAATCCGGGGTTTGGTTCTCCGCGGTGGACAGAGCAGATAGCTCAATGTGGCTTAGCTCTAAAAAAACATCAACCAAAACTAAATAATGGATTAAAATTGTGATTTGGGTTCACTTTTTGATGGAATTGTTATGTTTCCTTCAGTTGGGTAAATGCCATTTCGTTTAAAAACAAATTAGCAGAAATTACCCCCAAAGCATCGGAAGTTTGAATAAAAGTGATTAGAATAAACTAATTATGTTGGTTCTTGTTTGGAATTTTTTTCTGCATGAAAAAGTATTTCAAAATCAAAGTAACTGTATTTACCATCATTGCGTATCATCGCTAGACAGTCTCTTGGCTTAAAATACATGACTAAAGTGTGTCTTCCAGTTGTTTTAGTAATTAATATTTTGATGTGTTTTTTTTTTCAATGATATCTGGATGTATTCACATGAATACATAATATATTATTTTGATTGAAGATAAAATTAAATTATTATTTTTGCTATCTTATGTGAATATTATTATAGTAATAATGTTGTTCTTTTGGAAATAATGTTTTTCCTCAACACTTATTATAAACTGACGAACTAACGAAAATGATTTGTTCTTTTTACAATCTGTGACGAGCAAGAATTTAGACGCAGAAATTTAAAAACGTTTTGTTGAACTTTTGGAACTAGCTTACATATCAAATAATCGAGTACTGAATTATAGAAATAGCTATAAATAAAATAGTTTCACTGTTGTTAGGCGTAAAGTTACACATTTGGTTATTTGTTTCTGCTCACAGCGGGTATTTAAATCCAATTTTTAACGTTATAAGCATTCAGACTTAACTCCTAGCCACAGAGTAGTAGGAAAAAGTTAAATATTTTATATTATTTCCTTTTACCTTTTAAGCTTTAAACTAGCATCATCTATTTTACAAATAGTCAATCTCTGTAATGTATATATATATATATGTATATGTATGTATGTACTAAGAGCATATTCACAACGTAATACATTTCTCGTTTGGGGAATATGATGCTTACATCCAATTCTTATTTAAGGTCATGCACGTCTTTATGTCTCTGTCCGCCCTGTTTGGACCCCAATCAGTGGTTTTCACCCAAAAAAAGTTTGTTTACAAACTACTTTCTTAATGCATTTGAGAATTATTGGATAAAAATAATTTAAAAGCTATCTACAAATAAAATAATATTAAAAAATCAAAAAAGTTTGATTTGTTGGTCAACCATCCCCTGGTGAGTCAGCGGTTTCAGCATATACAATGCTAAAATCTTCGATTAGATTTTCCCTGTTGGACAAAGCTCGGGTAGCCTACTATGTAGCTATGCGCTAAAAAGCAAACAAACAGGGTTGAATAGAGTTGTTTAAACATTTGTTTAACAACAAGTAAAAGCTGGGAATGGTCTATTCTTTCATTGTGGGTGTGTCTGTGAGCCAGACCAGTTTCGAAGAATTCCACTCCTCATCAGTGATGCTGGACACTACCACCAATGAAATATGAGACCAAACCAAGCCTTTATAGTAGTGAGGTATCGAAAATCGAAATGGTGTATTTAAGTGTTTTACACCATTTCGAAACAAACAGGGTGTTTGTTTGTTTTTAATGTATTGTGAATGATTTCTTGAGATATATATTTTAATGAGTTAATAACAGTATATGCAGTATTATTTCAACAACATTATGTTAAATAATGTGTTCATCTATCTTAACTAATTAATAAAACTAATTATACTAACGTTTCATGGTTTCATTACGTTCATTGGTCAATTTTTAATAACTAACAAGATTTAAACATATATGTTACTATCTATTTTAGTTGTTTCTAAATTCGTCTTCAAAAACTAGCTTTGGTCTAGACGTTATCACGTTTAGCATTAAAAATTATTTTGCGGACGCTCTACTATACGTAACCGTTGGCTTCCAAGACAATTTTTAAGCAGTCGAATAGCGCTGCATTGGAGGACTGACAGAACAGGCATGTGGTCGAATGGAATTGCTGTAATTCTAATTTCTCCCGCCATCTTCATCAGGAAAATATACGTTGATTTCAAGGAGTGGCTAGAAGCTAATGCATTTTGTACACATAAGCATCCGTCAACTTCAAACTATTTATTTCTTTTTATACAGGAGATATAACGATTTAATTACAATAATCTTTTGGATCGAGAGGTTCTCTTTCGTAAAATAAAGTAATTTTTGCGGATGTAGGACAATTTAAGAGCTCTTCTTCGGAAAGTTGTTTATGACAGAGAAAATACTTCCAATGTAAGACATTTTACTGAAATATCATCTTTACAAAGTGCAATGAACCCTCAGTAAGCTTCATTACTAATGTTTTATCTTTGCAGATAATGTTGTATAAACGTTTTTTATACATCAGGAAGCTTTATCATGTTCTCTTTAATTTTTGCATATCTTAACAGGAAGAGTTTTAATGGTATAAAACGAATCTTTCGTGTTGGTTTTCAGTTTAGTGGTAGTTTCCAAATCATTGCTATTCATTACATTTTTATTTAATCTATTACCCCTTTTACGGCATATTTACACATTTTATTCAGCCTTTTTTCAAGATTACCAAGTAAATAGACTATTCTCGTGAAAATAGTTTGTTCGTTTAATCTAGTTGATAAAGTGAAAATCAGAAAGAGCGCTGTTTAAAAGTCATATTCCAGTCTCTACTTGCGCTTCTTGGGTTGTCTGTAAGTTGATGCTAGGGTGTGATTAGAGGCTGAGTTGATTTTTTTTTGTGATGAAATTGAATGTTAATGATTTTGAAACATAATATACAGGGTGTCTATAAAGTCTTTTTACAATTTAAAAAATTTCTTACAAAGGCAATTGATAAGATATCTTAATCAGACTTGTTCTATTGTACTCAGTGGTTTTCAAAGTTTTTAATCAAAAACCAAAGTGAATGTCTGGTGTGGGATTATGTGCAATCGAGTTATTGGTCCATTTTTCTTCAACGAGAGATCAATTACTGCAAATGTCTACCTTGACCTTTTGACTGAATATGTGGCACCACAATCCAGGACCTTCAACCGACCACCATTTTCCAGCAAGATGGTGCCCCACCACATTGGGGACTGCATGTTCGTGAGTTCCTCAATCAAACATTTCTAGACCGTTGGATTGGAAGGGATGGACCATTTCCGTGGCCATCACGTTCACCAGATATCACACCTCTGGATTTCTTTCTTTGGGGCTATGTTAAAGATATCGTGTATTGAACAAAGATACGGGACATTACAGAACTAAAGCAAAAGATAACAGATGCGATTGCAACCATTGATGAGGCTATGCTACAGCGAACATGA
>NW_013665991.1:10249-12918 GCF_000517525.1 Limulus polyphemus | reverse complement strand
GATATCTTATCCATTGCCTTTGTAATAAATTTTTAAAATTGTTAAAAGACTTTATGGACACCCTGTATATCCCTTTCGTTTTCTCTGTTATCATTCTGTCTTGGTCCTTCACCCAAATAATACAAACGCCATTACCACTTTTTATAATTACGTGATCTAGATTATTAATTACAGTTGCTGTTTTCTCTGAATTAAACCCGTTATAAAATCAATTTTGAATTGGTCTCATCTTTTCAATAATGAGAAAGTTCTTGATGCTCTTTCAAAATTCTGGATCTGATTTCTCTCATCAGAGACAACATTAGTAGAACCCAAATCTTTTGTAGCCTTTATGATGCACTGAAAAACACCCGTTTAATTCATTGAGATTTCTTTGTTATTTGAAAATTGATAATTCTGACTGGAGTTTGAGACATGTTAAAACTTAAGAAAAACATTTTATTCACTACTTGATATTTTGCCACACAGCTTCGACAAGAATTTGATGACGAATACATTCTAAATAATACAAATTAAAAACGAAATCATTCATTCGCTGGACATAAGGGAAAACTCATTCTTGTATTTCACAGTTTTATTTGTTTTGACTTCTGCATATATTGTATTATAAAAACAACCCATATCTATTTTTTTAAGCAAATAAAAAATATAAATTTTAATTATTGTGGCTTATTTTGTATATAAAGCACATACTTAACATTCTATATTTTCTTTCATTATTCAGATGGACATTTTATTTTCTCCTAGAATTTAAAATTGTTATCGCGCATACACGTTTTTAGCCATCTGTGTACATTTAACAACAGAACGTTGGTCAAGGAATGAGGATAACTACGTTTTGCTTTAACCATATATTATTCTAGATCATTCTAGAAGGCGCTGTATAAAGACAGACGGTGCTATTTTCCACTAGCAGGTCAGATGATACCTTAAATATATATACTTATTTAAGTTTCAATTGAAATTACTATCAGTGGCGTGTGTGGTGCAAACGCACTGAAAAGGATAGATAGCATTATAAAGTCTTGTTTATAAGGTTATACTTACTCTTGGTTTTTAACAAGTTCTTGAACATATGTAGTCTAGAGCCAGATTACTTTGATTGTTTTTTTGTGAAATAAATGAAGATTGTTTTACACTTTATCACGCACTATTTCCAATATTTTTATTTATCAAACTCAATCATAGTTAGAAAATTTAGCTTCAACAACCTGATGCTTTTCTTTGTTGTTTCTCCTGTTGTTTACGGTAACTACTCGAAACGTTAATCAGTGCACGTGAGAATACCACAGTGAGAGATTGATTTCACCGTTCCTTTTTGTTCCATAAATATTCTCCGAATTACGTTTCTTACCAGACCTGTTTTGAATCTATCTCGTCTTCGTAAATAATGGATAAAGCCTTGCTGCTGTCTCGACGTTCTGCAAATCTGATTTCTTTCTCGAGAGACAATATTATGTATAGGAACCCAATTCTTGATCTTGTTTTTCTGCAGACCATTGATTTAATTGAAATGTCCTTGTTATTTTAAAACTGATAATGCTGACTGGAGTTTGGGACATATTTTGAAACACAAAGAACATCAGACTGAAAGAAAATGATTTTATTCACTATATGATAGTGCATAATAGTTCCAAAACAACTACAACAAGAATTCGATCACGAATACATTGTAAATAATACAAACTCAAAACCAAACCACTCACTCGTTGAACATGAGAGAAAACTCGTTCGTTTCTAATAAAGTTTGGTTCGAAAAACCAGAAGTGAATGTTTTATGTTTCACAGTTTTATTTGTTTTGTTTTTTACCTCTACACACAATGTTTAGAAATAAAATAACTTATACCTATTTTTGAAACAAAAAAAAGGCAGAACAGTTCATAAATGTAACATATTGTTACGCCTCCGTTCGTTAGTTAATTTTCCGTAAAAAATTACCGATACAAGTCCTTTCTTAAATAAAATTGGTTTATTCTTTCTGAATGCAACTTTGCGATACACTTAATTTCCACAGTCGCGCTATAACAAACGCTATAATTCACAACGAACGTCTCACGTGCTCAACTCAACAATACTCTGTCCTCAGTTCAATTACACATTGTTCCCGTCGCTTCTTGGCCAGTCTTATATATACAAGACTACCCCATATCTAGTAGTCTCCCGACGCTTCACGAACGTTCTAGAAGCGCGTGGCGTGTTACTAGGGTCACGTGACTTCCGCTGTCGTAACAATATTATAAAGTTGTTCGCATACAAAAACATTCTGAGTTTTGATACTTGACAAATGCGGTGGTGTCTAAGACAGTATATTATGCCTTCTATTGGTTTAATACAACGTTTGAAGTTCAAGACTCATGTCTATAAATAGATGTATAACATCGGTTAGAATCTGTCAATTGTATAAACTTTTAAAGTTGAGCGGAAATTAAGAACTTTTTAAAATTTTAAAAAGGCATGTCTACTATCTTTAACAGTCTTGTAATTTTTTATAGGAACCACAACATAATGAATATATAAAGTGTTTCTATTTTATAAATAACGAAAAATTATATATATTTGATAAAATTATCGAGAAAAAGATAAAATAAGATAGCCATAGATAACACAGTCCTGCGAATTTAAACTTCATAAAAGTTGTTTTGGTTTTAATAACGGATTTTCCATAATT
>NW_013665991.1:7297-10239 GCF_000517525.1 Limulus polyphemus | reverse complement strand
GACGTTTTGTGAAAATCTGTACGTGATGGAGAAAAATGGATATCATTTTGAGATTCAGCGTACAAGAATTACTATAGAACATGTAAAAATTTCAAGACAATAAAACAATCGCAGGCCTTAATTGCACAGAGATATCATATTATTAAAGAATGATATTTCTTAATTTTCTCGTTAGGCCTCGGTATAGCAGCCAAAACGTCGTCCAACTACTAGAAACAAGCAGTAATAATCTATTTAACCTCTGTTGTGTCTACACTGCTTGAAATATCTTTGAAACTACAAAGCTAAGTGATTTTAGTTCATTATGTAATATAAGATAAAATGCATACAGTCTTTTGTCTATTGAAAAAGAACAGTGAAATAATCTCTATGTGTTTCAAAATGATAATTATATATATATTACTTGTAATTAGCAAGTAGTTCACTACAAAGCCTGTAGGTTAAATAGTTATTAAATATGTTTATACACATCTATGAGGTTTTGAGTCCATTTTATTTCACCGTACAGTAACCTGGTGAAAAAGAAAAGAACTCTTTAACACAAATACACAAATTTATAAACAGCATTTTTAGGTTATAAGCCAAGTAATGTGCATAAACTTTATTTTTATCATACTAAAGTAAAATAACTTTGAAAGATTGCTCAACATAAGATGGCAAACACATTCACTATGAAACTAATTACGTTGAATAATATTCTTTCAAAATGTAGATTAAGTGGCTTATTTAATTAAATATCCTAACAAACTACAGAATTCGCGGAATTCATGGCATTATTAATACTACCTTCCCCCCTCCTCCGATAGATCAGAGGTAAGTCTCACAGCTTACAACGCTAAAATTCTGGTTTCGACACCCACTGTGAGCAGAGCAGAGATACCACATTGTGTATACTTGTGTTTATTTAGAACCAAACAAACTAAATATACCGCCTGGTTGGAATTTAAAATTTTAACATATTTTTTATCAGTTCATTATAATTGAAAATATTACTAGATGGCAGCAGTTGCTTAAAAACCGTACACATCTGCTAGATTGTTTGGCACAGGTTAACCTGATCTATGCATGAAACTAGCTGATCAAGGATTCGGTTTAAAGAAAAATGAACAATGTGTTTGCTTTAAAATATTATATTCAGAAGCAAGTGATTCTTCGAAATTCCCATTTTGATTTGAATATTCTTTATGAATGTCAGTTTCAATACCTTAAATTACATATTTTATTAAATTAGTATTTTATAAAAACTAACACATAAAAAAACGATCAAAAAATAATGTGTTGCTCTGACTCTAAACATAAGATAAATGTATAATACATAATTTCCTCTGTGTTATGAAAATGCATTGCTTCGTATATTCGGTCTTTTATGTAGCGGATTTACAACGCTAGAAACCGGGTTTCGATACCCGTGGTGGGCAGAGCACAGATAGCCCATTGTGTAGCTTTGTGCAGAAATACAAACAAACTTTTATATATATCTAGAGTATCAGTGTACTTGTCTACATTTTTACTAGAGATTGTGAAAAAATCTTAGAGCAGTGAATAAAGTGTATACAATACAAGTGTTAACAACAAATTGTCGAAGTTAGAAGGGGAGAATTTATTTTCAATAGTACTTAAAAAAATTAATTGTGTCTGTCGCCAGAGTGTACCCTTCTGGTTAGCGTAACAGTATCAAATTCGAAACTTGATGTTACAACTACTCTTTATATATTCAGTTGTAATTGCGTTATAAAAGCGATAGCTAATCCTGCTATTTCGTTTAGATTAGCCAAGTCATCGGCAATTGCTGATTGGCTGCCTTCCTCTGGTCCACAGTTCAAAACTAGGCTGCTATGGCCGAACTATAAGGGTTTAGGTCTTGGTTGTTAAGCTCATTGTATGGATAGCATACCAGTCTCTCTACCAAGACCTAAAATCGAATCCTGACTACTACCATAAAAACAAAATTATTTCCCAGAACATCTCTGAATACGACAGTAGAGTAGCGTCCGAAATATAGTGGGATTTTTATTTATAATTTTTTATTATTGTTTCTTCAAAGAGAAGGTCGATGTCACATGGTAAGCACGTGGCATGATGACTAGAACATTCTTATACATTAGGAAACGATTTGGTGTTATAAAAATTAGATTTAGGCTAGAGTAGTTGTTAATTGCATTGCGAGTTTGCCACAGTTTTCATTATTATTATTATTATTTAGTTAGCTAGTTTGTTAATTAATTTGCCTGTTACTGTCAGCTAGTCAGTTTTGTGAATATTAAGTTTATGTTTTTACAATAAAATAAAAATATGAGAGCACCATAGGTACGACAAAATTGAAAAGTAATTGAAATTATTGTGTTAGCATGTACTGTGATCTTAGAACTACCAGTGAGAAGGTATGGTGGTAGCCCACTCGAGGTCCTAATTAGGAATATTTTTTGGTCCCCCCTCGCCCTTCCCTAAATTATGCAAATTGCATTATTTCAATAAATAAAAAATATACCAATACATTTGTTAAAAGTGATTTCTACTCAAACACTAACACTGAATGACGCTTTTTGAATCAATTCATTTTTTTTCATATGAGTACAAGACTAAAATAGGCAAAAGCCGAAGCTCAGATGATAATAGAAAGCAAAACATTCCCATAACCAGATGTCTTCTTGAGCTGCTCGGTCATAAGCAATTGCTTAGTTTGCTTATGCCTATCGCAACCCAATGGCATAGCAAGGGTTCTCAGCACCCGGGGGCAAAGACACTTTTGGCGCCCCCACCTCTGAAATGTTTTGATTGTTTGTTTTGTGACTCATTACCCATTAATGACAATAACATAAAGAATTAATTACCGCCTTACACAGGCCTAAAATAAAGCCACAATATAACATCTCACGATACCACAACTGTACATCTTGAACTAATGAAGTATAGCCTATTAGGTGTACTTACATAATTTGTAA
>NW_013665991.1:5309-6666 GCF_000517525.1 Limulus polyphemus | reverse complement strand
AATCTGCAATGCAATTCTTAAATTTGGGAAAACATCTTCACCATATGAAATTATAAATGTTAACAAATCAGTTGCAATCATTGGTTCAGGAAAATCGGTCTGTGTTATTTTACTTATCAACATTTTACGGTCTTTAATTTCTCTGTACAATTTTGGTCCATCAGTATCACCTGGAAAGCTCTTTGCTGAGTCAGAAAATTTTTCTTGCAATTTTCCATCTTCAAAATCTCCAGAAACAATATTTTGCACATTTAGTGTAAATCCAAACCGTGAATCTAAACCTAATAAGCGAGAAAATTTTCCTGTTATTTCTGTAATCAAGCGATCAATAACATCCTTCATAATGCGATAAATTTTCTGTTCAGAAGTCAATCCAGCATCAGCTGCATTTCACATAGCATTCGTTTATGACGTATTTTTCTTCTTTCAGTGGTCAATCCCCATGTTTCACATTGATTCTTGCTCACTTTAAGTGCTTCTTGACAGGACTTTTCACGTGATTCTATTAATTTCTCTTTCAAAGAATCAAGATCAGCAGATGCTTCTCTAAAATTCATTTTTGTTTCCTGAAGACGTTTCTGCACTCGATTGATAGATGATAAAAGATTTCTCCAAAAATGCAAAAGTACAAGAAAATCGAATGTAAGCATGCGTTGCAGAATATTATGAGTACCACATTTTGTTTCAGCTGTGTTGCCATTTTCACTTATTTGTCCCAACAATTCATCCAGTTTTTCATGTACAACTTTTACTGCCTTTTCTCTTGCACTCCACCGTGTTTCTGATTCACTCTTGACAGAGATCTTAAGCTCCTGCTGCAGTTCGTCCCATCGAGTTGCTGAATGAGCAACGAAATTATAAATGGCTTCAATTATACCAAAAAGGTAATAACTGTTGTTTCCTGACTTGCAGCATGAAGACATGCTAAGTTCAAACTATGGTTGTCACAGTTTATAAACACTGCTTTTGGATTTTTGTTCAGAATTATTTGTTGAACGCCTGACAGATGACCTGACATGACAGCAGCATTATCATAACATTGTGAACCGCTTCTAACTTTGTACTTATTGTTTTCTCAATATTGGCAGCGTCTTTGTCCTTTATCTGTATAAAGTCAACAAGTGACTGTCAATGTCAACAAACCGAATCACTTGGGCTAATTGCTCACGATGAGCTTAATCAGGTGTGGAATCAAACAGAATACCATAGTATTTCTTTCTACGAATTGCTGACAAACAATAATTTCGCACATGTGAAGCCATGAGATTTATAAACTCATTTTGGATTTCAGAAGAAAGATAAGTTGTTGATGTTTGCTTGTTTTTAACACGCTCTAAATGTTCTCTCATTAATGGAT
>NW_013665991.1:0-4844 GCF_000517525.1 Limulus polyphemus | reverse complement strand
ATATTGTGTAAAATTCAGCAACGGTCGCAGTACATCTCTGCATTTATTTTTTTCTTGCTGAATTTGCCTTTGCAGCTCTTCATCAATGCCACTTTCAAGACGAATTCTGCGCTCAGTTTCTTTCCAATCATCAAATGACTCACGCTGACTGTCACTATTTTCATGGGCATTTAACTTTTCAATTTTTTCCACTCAGAGAATCCACCCTGTGTTTTGAAAGCAGACCGACTATTGGATGTCATACATGTAGATGAAAAAAGAAGACAACAAAAGCAGTATGCTGCTTTATGTAGAGGTGAATACACCAACCAGGAACGATTGACCTTTTGTCCATTCAGAAGGCGTCGTTTGAACCTAAATGCAGTCGAAGAATGCCCATCTTTGACATCAAATGGACCTTCTTTGTGTTGAAATTCATGTGTTTTAACAATCTCTGTGCGATGTGCATGCATTACAACTGCTGAGCCTGTTGTATCAAACTTCATAAATCAAATATCCCTGTGTGTTAAAAATATTTATTAGGTCATCCTATTTTAGCTTAGCAAAACTATTTTGTAGATTTGTTTCTGACAAAGTGGAATCCTCTTGTTTATTATTATTGTGGCTTTCAACAAGACAGAGAACAGTTTCTTCACTGTTTTCTTTTTCCAATGAAATAGCATGTTCACAATCTTGCACTTTGACCTCTTTGCTGCCACCAAAAGGAACAGATGCTGGCTTACTGGTGTCATCATTTTCAGCAAGGTGAGCTCTCATCAACTTGCTTGACGCCACCATTGACGCTGCAAATTGTGTACGTCTTTTGCGTCCTGTGCCCCCCTTTCTTTTTTGACATAATGGGCTAAAAGAATAAATTAATAAATACTGACTATGCTATTTAGTTGCAACATGCAAATTGTCAGATAAAAAAAAGCATTCTACTTTCCTAAACTCCTAACTACAAATTATATTTAAATTATACAATTATAGTTGCAGCTCAGGACTAGTTAGGCACATCTGGACCTGGTTTCACTTTAACTGCCATTATTTAGACCACCATACTCATGTTAATTAATGTGACACAACAGTAAGGAAATCAATGCAGATGAGCGTATATGTTGGTAAATCATGCTTATGAGCACCATATAAATTAGTGGCAGTTGCTAAATCAAATTTAAAAACTCGATAGGTTTAACTACACGAACACTACATATACGTACTACACTAAATATAGGTCTAGTAAATCTAGATCTAGCATTAATGTTAGACCTGTTGATTTCATTTTTTTTTAGTCTTAGGTTTGGATCTAGATGTAATAATAATGACAGAAATTTAGCTTTATACATCTAAAGTAGACCTTAGATTTGGGTGCATATTGTCTTGTGGCATCATAAAATAAATTATTAAAACAGTTACAATGCAGAATAATTCATTCAAAACATCTGTCAACAAAAAATAAGTAAGAATGTCAGATGTAGAAGATTAGAGAATAAACATAAATCAAAGTGAAATGAAATGCAGGCAAAAAGTAATGTTACAGACATATAAGTATAATGGATAATTCCACTATAGGTAAATATGTCTAAACTATGCAATAAAATCAAAAGTTATAAATGACATTAAAACCAATTAATAGCATGTAAAAGTGTTGTATTCTAATTGTGGTTTTAGAGGAAGAATTAAGGCTCCATGTGTACAGAAGATCATTCTGCTTCCATTAAGATTAACAATTACTTTACTAACCCTTAAACAACCTACTTACTCCATTATGAGAATGAATTAAATTATCTTTTGAACATATGAAACAAAATCGTGATTGAATTATTATGAGCTGTCGTATCATGTCAAATATTAAAAACATGCTTTCTGAATAGTTCCCACTTCTTACGTCCAGTTCAGTTATACTTAGTTCGGTGTTTCTTCTTGATATACTGTTCATATTCTAATCTTTATACACATGTAAAAAAATCTAGTAAAATCATCTTATTCAAAACAAGGAATAAAATTTTTACTGTGTATCATTTGTTAACACTTCAAACAGTCAATACCAAGAGCTCTGTCTTGGTGGATGCTTTCTTAAGAACAGTAAGTATCACATGACCACCACTAGATAAAAAATTAAGTAATGTGATCATTTCTAAAAAATGACAGAAAAACCATATATTCTGTTACTGTATTTCATAATCATCAACAGCGTTAACAAAGTTGATCTCGCTAAGGAAGATTAATAAATCTTAAAAAACCAGACAGTAATTAATGGTGATGTTTACTATAAATATAAAAAGTGAGAAACTTTTCATCAGTAGAGGCGATATGTGCAATAATACTTTTCTATTTTCTCATAATGTGATGACCCTAAAAAGAACCTTTAAGTTGTTATACATTTAAACAAAATCGTTTTCTTCAGAAGATGAATAGCCTTCATCTTCATCATTTTTTAACCGAATCCTCATTTGAAATACATTATGCCTATTCTGGATAATACAAATGGCCCAGTGATGCAGTAACTGAAGGATATTTAAATGTTCAATCATATGACTACGTAAATAAAATATTCTCCTCAATGCATACACTCATAATCCATGGTTCTATCTATTTTTGTTTATTATTTTACACACACACACACACATATATATATATCCAGAACAAAGGAACTTTCTGATGGTGTAATCGCATGTTGAAGTAAATTAACACTGACAAAGTATATTTGTTAAAATCCTACAGACAGTCGTTAAATAATGGTTTTAATATAGACATTGATCATATCTGAAAGTACAGTGTCCACCTTTGTAAAACATGAAATAAAACTTTAAAGTATCATGTGTAAAATGAAATAATTTATCGCGTTATAAAGTCAAATCAGTAAAAGTGTAAGATTAATTATTGCATAATATCATCCTTTTCAGGACATATAAGTGATCAGGAAATATAATTATTAATTTAGTGATAAGTGTCCTTTTTAAGAAGGTTGATTTAATTACAAATGATATAATTACTAATGACTTAGTGTTAAACTTCCTTTTTAGGACGATTTAATTATAAATGAATTAGTGTTAAGCATTTTCAGGACGATTTAATTAACTAATAAATTAGTGATTTATATCGATTAACTACAGTCATGTTGAGACAATGGAACTGTCATGGCGGCCTATAAACACATTCTCTACTTCTTGGAACTATTACGCCATGCCTAGCAATGCGTCCTTTGGTGATAGTTTGTGAAACTATGATGTCATCGTCTTTGGTGACATTATTCCTCCTTCCCCTCCCTAAGGTAGCCAATCAGCGTGAGGTGGCATCCTTTGGGCAATAGTTTGGCTCTCTAACGACTCATAGGGGCTCTGGGGCGGAGAGGTGGTGACATAATGGGTGAGATCCGAGTGCTAGCTCTCCTACCTAACTTCATGTTTGCTTTTTTTTAATAGATCTATTGTTTCGATATTCATAGTATAGGCAAGGTCAGGCTTGGTCTAGTTGGTAGCATATAGGTTTGTGGTTTGGGAGATCCAAGGTTCGAGTCACGATATACCGATGAGCATATTACACATTTTCACTTGTAAAGCTGAACTGTAACAGTCAATCCCATTATTTGGTTTAGAGCAATGCTTCTCAACTGGGTGAATAAGATCAGAATCAGGGTGAACGAAAATGACAAGTCAGATTTTTATATCAACTCCATTTTTATAAGTCTGTTCAAAACCTCCTGTAAGGCATAATCTAATCAAAAGCACTTTAGGTGTAAAAAAAGGTGTGACCAAAAAAGGATTGAGTGTGCGACTTAAAGGAATGAATCCATTAACTATAGAAAAGGTATTTAATAAACAGTACCCACCGCCAACTCTAGAGTTACTCTTGTCTGAATGAATAGTGGAAATTGACCGTCACTCTTATAGCGCATCTGCAGCACTAAAGTGCAGAGCGCGTTTTTGCGGCAACCTGATCGGATCATGAATCCTCGAATTCACAGTCCGGGCACGTCAATCACAAGTTACGCTCGATCCATGACGCAAAAGGATGTTACCATTTTCAAGTTTGATGGTTACACTGTTATTGAACCATAGAGGATATTAAGGTTCTAAGTGTATTCAAAATCATTTTTGAAACTGTTCACCAGCTACTTTAAACATATAATGTTTCATTCGTATTAGTCCTGTTACATTTTTAAACACTACAATATTAATATAGAATTTTCAAAAATTGGATTAAAAATGTAATGTTTAAAAATGCAATAGGATTAATACTAATGTCTTATGAGAAATATAATTATAACCATTCTTCACCGGCTTATAAACAGCGTACATACCATAACATAATGTTTCACACGAGAAAAAAATATGCGCAGGGTCAGGGTACTAGGGGTGCTGAGTGTGGCGCAACACTCCCCGGCTTGATGTAGTTCCTATCATATTGTTACGTCTCTGTTCGTTTGTTAATTTCCCGTAGAAATTCTTCTCGAGAAACTTCAGCGATATAAGTACTTTCTTAAATAAAACTAGTTTATTCTTTCTCAATACAACTTTGCAATACACTTAATTTCCATAGTCACTTTCACTTAAGCACCCGCTATAATTCTCAACGAACGATTCACGCAGTTTATTTACTGCCGCGTTTGACTCAATTGTCCGTCTATATCTCCAATCTCTCTGTCTGCTATTTCCCGTTCCGATTGATTGTCGAGCTTATATATACAAAAATAGAGGGCGCATAGAGAAGATTAGAGTTGCCACGAACAGACAAGATCCTTCTAGAATCTGATGACGTGTTACTAGCGTCGCGTGACTTCCGCTGTCGTAACAATATATAAGGGTCTCAAATTGTTCAGTGTTTTCAGCACCCCTACTACAAAAATTGTTCCAGAGTCTATA
>NW_013665990.1:635097-637703 GCF_000517525.1 Limulus polyphemus | reverse complement strand
GTAATCTCTTTTCTTTATTTTGCTGTTAGAGCTGCCATTGTTGCAGGTTTTCTTTCCACTGCTGTAATCTCTCCTCTTGTTTCTTTTCTCGTTCTTCTTGTTTTTTTTCTTTTTCCTCCAACAACTGCTGTAATTTCTCTTCTTCTTTATTTTCTTTTCCTCCAACAACTGTTATAATCTCTCTTCTTGTTTCTTTTCTCGTTCTTCTTGTTTCTTTTGCTGTTCTTGTATTGCTGCCATCAAATCTGCTTAGCTGTAGTTTGATTTTTCTTTTTCTTTTCCTCCAACAACTGCTATAATCTCTCTTCTGGTTTCTTTTCTCGTTCTTTTTGTTTCTTTTGCTGTTCTTGAATTGCTGCCCTCAAATCTGCTAAGCTGTGGTTTGATTTGCCGCTTCTCTTTTCCATCTTTTTTTTTTGTCCCACTCTCTGACACCAATTTGTTATGTCTCTGTTCGTTTGTTAATTTTCCATACAAATTCTTTCCGAAAAACTTTAGCAATACAAGTCCTTCCTTAAATAAAACTAGTTTATTATTTCTCAATACAACTTTGCAATACACTTAATTTCCACAGTCACTTTAATAACTTAACAAACTCTATAATTTACAACCAACGATTCACGCCTACTACAGCGCTCAATTGTCCGTCTTTATCCCTGTCTGCAATTCAATTCCATTGTTGCCGTCACTTTTTACCGGTCTTATATATACATAAAGCGTACATCTCGTCTCTTCGTGAATCTTCTAGAAATTCATCACATGTTACCAGAGTCACGTGACTTCCGCTGTCGTAACAGTGGTAATAGCACCCAAATGCGTTGGGGATATCCCATCTATCAATATCAGACAATATCCAAACGCCGATGTCAATCTAGTCAGCCGTAAAATCAAGAAAAAAATAATCATCAATCAAATAAGGGTACCAAGCTCAGTGCTTACAACCACAACGTCTCAGCTTCTACTGCCTTTCACTGTCTTAGAGTCTATAACCAGTTGTGGGAAGGCAGTTTCCCTTAAATTTCTTAAAGTAAAAATGAATTGCAATAAAGCCACCCCAATATTTCTACTAATTAAACTCCCAACCTTCACCCTTACAAAAATATATTAAATAGAACTATACACCATGCCTTAAAAGTTCTTATATAGTTCTAACTCCCAACCTCCTCCTTTTCTCCTGAAGATTTATTCAACTATAACACGGGAACGCCGAGACAAGCCCAGCTTCTCGAAGTTAGTCTTTCCGTCCCAGTTATACCAAATAAAATTACTAGAAAAATTATTATTACCTACTTATAAGCTAAAATAACCACCTCCCTCTATACTTTATTCATAAAATATTTTCCTTAATCGATAGTTTAGTTTCTAAAATATTGTTACGACAGCGGCAGTCACGTGACCTAGTAACACGTAATGAGTATCTAGAAGGTTCCTGAAGGCTCGAGTGTTTGCCAGACGCCCTCTATTTTGTGTATATAAGACCTGCAAGAAGTGACGGCACAGATTATTGCAGACAGTCAGAGACAGACAATTGAGTGAAGCGCGGTAGTGACCTTAAGTAAAGTGCGTGAATCGTTGTGAATTATAGCGTGTGTTTAAATTAAAGAGACTGTGGAAATTAAGTGTATTGCAAAGTTGTATTGAGAAACAATTAACAAGTTTTATTTAAGAAAGGACTTGTGTCACTAAAGTTTCATCCTAAAGAAATTATATGGGAAATTAACAAACGACCAGAGACTTAACAATATTTTTGTATTTTTTAATAAATAAAATAATGTATTTCTTTAATTTCCTGTCTCTATAGCTGTTATCTTTCAATTTATTTCTTTATAATAAAACATTATCCATAAAAAAATATAGTTATTACATACTATTAAGAGTTGAGATACAATAATACCTTTTAACATGATACACGGAATAACACTATTACTGTTTAGTGTGGATAGACCAAGAATAGAAAAATTAAATTCTCATCTTTTATAAAAAATAGTGAACTGCACTGTACCTTCTATAAAAGTAATATCCAAATCAAAATAATTAGAATGGACCTATTATTATTATTACTTCTTTCTGTTGTAAGTTCTGTTGGATATATTAGGTTTGGTGTACAATTCATATTATTTATAGATATTAAATCATCTACGTAAGGGAAAGTGTAAAAGTATAAGTTAGGATTTAAACTCTGCTTCCTAAATGAGTTTTCATAAAAGAATAGATACAGGTTGGCCATATTTGAAGAGATGTTCCTATTGGAATACTCAACGTTTGCTTATATACTTGTTCGTTAAAAAAACAATATAACTGTAATAAATACAGAAATGGAGTACATTTTTACATTGAATTCTAGTAAATTTAAATTTGGGTACAGTTATTTCATTATTTATAAAGTTATCAAACAAATCATTGAAAACCCTGATAAAATCTAGGTCTATTTTAGTATACGATGTAGTAAAATCATATGTAAAAATAGAACTGGCAGTTTTGAATAATTTAGATTATTTAAACATTCCAAAACTGGAATGTTATTCTTAATAATCCAAAAATAATTATTTTGGTTATTTGAATACTGTATTTTTATGTTTTCAAACAAGACATCTAGAATATTGTTA
>NW_013665990.1:614368-634097 GCF_000517525.1 Limulus polyphemus | reverse complement strand
GGTAAATTCTTACAAGAATAATCTGTATGGATATTCCATTTCTTAGTAGCCTTCTATAAATTAATAATAACATTATTTTTCTTTAAAGTACTTTTAGTAAAAGTACTTGTGGTATTTAAGTAAAATATGTGCATATAACGTTTTACACACAAAACCAAAAATTACAGCCAGCTTTATCAGTTGGGGTAATAATGAAATCACTGTCTAGTTATGCTACAGAGAAAGTATGTCATTTTTTCCTTTTAGTTCATTTCAGATTTCTATGCAAAGTTAAACAAGGTGTTATTTACACATAACTGTCCTTAATTTCAAACTGATAGACTAGAGAGAAGGTAGCTAGTTAACACCCCTTTCCTGAACTCTAGGGCTATTAATGATTGAACAAATAGTGGGATTTAATAGTCATTCTTATAGTGCATCCATGATACTAAAGTATGGAGCAAATTGTTTTCTTTTTTAACAACAGGATGTAAACCACGAAACCTCAGATTTATAGTCTGGGCAAACTAACCACTAGACCAAGCCTGTTTGTTGTTGAATGTTTTAAAGTTGTGGAATAATCAAAAAAGAAACTGAATCTGTAAAACTGTATTATTGTACTAGTATTTATTTGATTTTTAGTTATGTTAAAAATGGGGGTGTGTCTTTAATGTTCAACTTCACAAAAGGGGATCCTAAAGGACTTAAAAAATGTGAAAACCCCAGGCTTAGTTTATTTCACACCTCTGAAATTTTTATTTAAACACAGATTTATAATGTTAATATAGAAGAATAGATTGTAATATGAAGCTTATAGTTCACAACTTTTAACAAATGATAAAAAATGTGTTCTTGCCACAATAGGGTGTTGCGAGTACATACATTCACAAGCATTTTTTTTCTTAAATTGTAGTTTATCTTTTAATGTTCTCTATGCTAAAAAATGTTTACGATTAACATACCTTCACAGGCATTTGTTTCTTCACTTCTTGCATACCCTTCTTCACACTCACAGTGAAATGAGCCAATGGTATTAACACATTTCCCACCATCACAGAGTCCTGGAATAGCCTCGCATTCATTCACATCTACAGAAACAAAGTTTTTTTTTATTATTTGTTTATAACATAAATTCAGTGACTTTCAACAAATTAAACAAATAATCTTTGAAGAAAAATGCTTAATCTTAGATTAGTAACATGAAAAGCAAGTAACAGAATGGCAAGTCAAATTATATATAATCAGTCATTTTGAGCTTTCACCCACCTCACAGACCTGATGAAAATGCATTGCCAAAAAAAAACTTGCATAAATAAAAGCATAAGAAATTGCTTTCAATGAAACTAGCTTATATATTAGATTAAGCTTCTTTAACCAAAATAAGACAAAAATTATTAATAACCACATTTTTTCTCTCAACTTAATTAAGAACACAATATTACTATGAATACAGTTTGAAAAAGTAACAACAGAAATGCACAACAAATAAAATATATTGTACATCTAAAATGTAATTATGTACTTACTGGAAACCAGTAAAGAATGATATAATCAAAACGTTTGTGTGGTGATATCACACCATATAACAATTATCATTTATTATTCATTAAAAGACTAAACATTTTCATTTTATGTTTTCTTTGTTCTTTTAAAACTCAAAATTTTTTTTTTACCATATACTCAAGATCGGTTCTAAATTTTGTGCTTCAGAAATTATTTTATTTGTTTACATTACTTTTTGTTCTGCAGAAGACTTTCTATAACTTAATTGTTAACCCTGACTGTTCTTCTATAAATTAAAAAAGAGCATTACTAGAATTTACTTTTACAAGTAACAATCAGTACAATGCAACAAAACATTAAGGACAAAGAAACATTTGATCTTTCAAGGCAATTTTGCACACCATACATAAGAAATGTAAAAATTTAAATCCTCCTTTATTTTAAGGAAATCATCGATTTCCTTCTTAAACTCTCATAAGGTGTCAGTCTTCACTATTGCTAACTGCCTCATACCTCTCTAAGCCAATTACCCTGTTCAAGAAATAAAACTGTCTTAGTTGGAGCCTACCATGTCTTTTTCAAATCTTAAACCCCTCCCCCTAAACCTGTGTCCTCTTGACCTGTTGTATTCAGGTGCACCACAAAGAAATCAGAGGCCTTTATCATATAAGTTTCCCAGATAATTTTGCACACTATTAGTAACAAATGTGGTGTTTGTCTGGACTCCATTAATAACAACATTTTGTTTTCTCTCACACAGGCAACCAATAATCCTATTAACTAGTCTCCCCAACCTATTGACCTGATTTTCTTAGGTTATCTTCTTTGTGGTATGATAAGCTAATTTTATTTGAACATATAAATACAGCAAGTACAATATTTTCCCCATAATCAAGACAAGTAAAATCCTCAAAACAGAATTTAAATATTAGTAAGAAAAGGTTTCTCTTTAGTGATCCGTGCTGGCTCTTTATTCATATTGTACTAAATGATTTTGCAAAGCTTTTATTATGAGACTTTCTATAATTCTTCTTACTACAGACATAATATTAGCAAGCCTATGATTTCCAGAACACTTATGACCCCCTTTTAAAATAAGAGTTACATTAGCAACTTTTCCAATTCTAAGGCACCTGCCCACTATCTATTGACCTTGTAAGGAATTAAGTTAGGGTTATATCTTCCTTCAGATGCAGGCATCATATTGTTATACACTTATTACATTACACATACATAACTTCTATTAATAATAACTTTCAAGTTTCCTACTTTCATTTTGTCAATCATCTTGTCTAAGTTTAAACTACAGTATATACTCAAGTGTTAACAGTCACATGATATTAGATGTACAAGGTGTTTACCACTGATTGCCTTATCATCTACAATTAAGTTAATAATTGTAGATAAGTGTCACCAATGTATGCTGAGTTATACTGATGACCTAGTTTTGTAATAAGGCAACTAGGTTGTCTACAACAGCCTCAACTAGTTCAACAGAAACGTATCATGTTACTGTGGGAACTGTTGATTAACACATAAGAAGAAATTACACAAGACAATTCATAAATACTAGACAAGTGGCATTTACATGCTGAGTGGTGATCCAATCAGGCACTTGTAGATTATCTCCTACATGGTATTACCTGTATAAGTGATACTAATAAAAAAAAATGCTAACAGGAAAAGTTACTACTGAAAATCATTACCTAAGTCAGCAGTTAATTATTTATGTACTACAGCTCAACATACATTGGTGTCACATGCTTACAGTAATTAACATAACAAACCAATCAATGATAGAAACATCATACACTGTAGTTTAAGCTTAGACAAGATGACTGCACAAAATTTAAGTAGGAAACTTGTAAGTTATTATAATAGAAGTTATGCATGTATAATGTAATGAGTGTATAATGATAAGATAATACATATCATGTAATGATTATGTACGAACATATTCCTTCATATGAAGGAAGAAATAATGGTAACTTAATTCCTCACAACCTACAAAACATGAAAAAGAAAGGGTCAAATATCTGATCTTTGATCTCTTTAAAACCCTGCAAATAAATCTGTTTGTTCCTAGTGCTTTACCTATTTTTAATCATCATATCTTTTTTACTTACTACCAACAATGGACTAATATTTACACAATTCTGATCAATTCAAATGTTTCCTATAGAATACTGAGGGTCAGAAATAGACTTCAACAAAAACCTTGCCACCGGCACCATTTAAGGATTTTAACATTCTGCTTATTTCTAACATACTTAAAAAACAACCTTGATGTTAGTTTTAATTATTATCAGTCAACTGTTTCCTATAAGTACTTTTTTAAAATAAAAAAATTGCTTACAAACCTAAGCTTACATTTTGTTAAGTACTTCTATGTTACTTAGACTGTTTTTGTATTTATATTATAGCATGTGATCTACACAGATACTATCGTCACCACCATTTTGGTGATTCAATAAAACATAATAATAAGTTGTGTTATCCAAAAGAGTACCTTAAATTTAGGTTATAATTGTGCTAATTCTGATTCTTGGAATTCATTTCATTCCAATTATATTTGCCCCCAAAACGTTATGTAATGTTATTTTGTACTTTATTAGTTTAAAAGCGTTATTTATAATAAATGGCACGAATAGCAAATAAACAAAAGTTAAAATGGTATCTGTGTAGACTGCACACTATACTGTAAATATCTTTGTAGACAGCACACTATAGTAGCACCCCGTGCTTTATTTGGTAGCCCTAGTATTAACTATTTCTCTACAGCAATGTTTCTCAACCATCTATTCATCAAACTACCTTACTGGTCTGTAGGATTTCACAAAAACTTATAGAATATTGATATGAAAGTCATAATGATTTTTTTTATTGGACTTGCATTTTAGTGGTGTGCGACAGTTTAGGGAGGCAGCATGTTGGTTCATGTTATTGAAAAGGTTAAGAAACATTGCTATACAGTGCAATTTCCAGAAGGAGGCTCTTATACAATGCAGTGAGGTCAATCTTGTCCTACTCCTCCTTAAATGCTTTCCAAAATCTATCAAATTCTAAGGGTCCATTTGAGTAACCAAAAAATTACAGAATTCCATTGGAGATGTCTGCAAATAATATAGCATGAATATCAATTCCAATTTGTACTTGCATTTTGTGGCATATTAACATGGACATGTGGTTGGATGCTTTGTTTGAATGGAGCCAAACTTTATTGGCATTCAGTCCATAGACAGGTAGTACTAATATTTCCTTGCAGTATAATGATGTTAATACATTAACTTGATAGCATATAAAGATCACATTAGCATTTGTGTTTCCCCTCCAGATGTTTAACATATCATTATAGCTGTAATGATTGTGAAATGCTCTTTACCATTTTTTAAATATTATATGATCAGCAGGACATTAATAAGTTGCCCAGACCTGTGCAAACACATAAATAGACATATGCTTCATCCTATGTGTCAACATATTTCCATATATCACATACCAGATACCACTTGTAGAGCTTCGAACAGTTGGATTTTCTGCTCTGGAAGAAGTTTATGAACACAGTTTTGAGCTGTTTTTTTGTAGATCTAAATACATGTTTACAGTACCAAGAGAAGCTCCAACTTTAGATGCAATGAACAAGTGTCCAACTTGTATCCAGTCCTGAAGCTGCCTATTACTATCCCCTTCTGCTTTATTGGTAGGGATTAGAACCATAAGTATCCCGTTCTCTGAAATGCTAACATTTCATATCGTACAAGTTTTTATACTTCTGGAATAGAACTTTGTGTTCTTCAATAACAATATAGATGTTAAGAATCATCTGCTAATGTAAGTCAGTCACCACACCTCAACAAGAGGGCCACAGTTTTTAACCTCTGTAGTCACAGGACATGAGAGAGGGCAGGTTAATGTGACTGGATATGAAAGCTGTTAAAATAGATTATGAACAACCTTCTGTATATGCACATTTCTCTGTATTTAATTCAATATCTAGATATCTTACCATGACAATTCTTGGTGTTGATATTGGTGATGTACCCTCTATCACAGTCAAGTTTTGCAGGACATTGCTCACATGGATGTCCCCAAGCTACTCCAACTGTTGCACAACATAGTTGTCTGGTACAGGAAACCCCTGGTAACTGGCCAGAACAGAATTGGTTCTGGACTTTCTTAAAACATGGCCCTGTTCTGTAATCTAGAGATTTATAAGTCTATTTATTTATCAAAACAATTCAAATCTACTTGCTATCCAAACATTACTTTTAAAATTCAATCTTTTTATAATTAAAGTTACCATTCTACTTTTTGATAAGATATAAAAAATTCTTTATAGAGCTTGTTATTTATTTAAAATTGTTTACCGACCAGTTATAACTTTGTTTATTCTAAAGGAGAGATAATATTTTAAAAAAATATATGAACTTACTGGTAAACACTAAAATAGGCTTTTATAGAAAGCATGATGTAATATTTTTTTTATAAAATAAAAAGCTATTTTTGAAACACAATTTAAATTGTATTCTAAAAAGAATCGCTCTCAGACCAAAAGGTACAGAAACTTAAAAAAAGCACAACATAAGCTTTCTAGAATCCTATTAGAGTTAATGATAGGAGAAATATTCTTCTATACTATATTACACTTTATTTAAATTAGTATATGCAGTAATATCTAAAAGTGGGTCTAGCTGCTTTCCTGAAACTTTATCATTCACACATTTTCCAAAGAGGAATCCTTTATAAATTTTTAGTTTTCTCAATCAGAATGCTAAAAACTAACAGATTTACTTAATTTCATGGCAAACGTCTACATACAGCATTGGCAATAACTACCATTTTACCTTAAACATTATCATTACAAATGAACTGTGTGAACACATTAATTCATGACTGTTTCTTTCTTTCTTTCTTTGCACAGCTGTATAACAATAAAAAAAATCTTAATTTGATTTTTTACAATTAAATCATAATGATTTAATTTTCTTGTTGCACCAAGTTTCATACCACACATCAAATCTACTTTTCAAACTCCTATATCCCGCGTGTGAATGTTATAATTTATGTATGTCCCATAGGTACTTAACTCCTCTCACGTAAATAGCTATTCTCGTTCAGTGCTACCCTCTATATGCAAAAAGTTTATGCATGCCACAAGCCTTTTATCTCCCTTCCATTCGAATTGACTGATTCCAATGCATCTTCCATGCAAATCATCATGGGACAACCCTCCACCAATAACAATGCGACATACTCTCATGATGCATATGGCTCCCTCTATTCAATTCTATCGAACTATCACTTCTCGTTTGGTAGGGTGGTAAGTATGTAAGGTAAGTACCTATCCGAATTACATTTTCAGTGTAGGAAAATTATAACTTCCTATACAGTACATTACCTTCTCTCACATAAATAGCTTCAACCCCACACTGAAAAGGTGGAGAGACCACTGCAAGGGAAAGAAAGAAGCATCCTTCGAAAGTGTTGGAAGGACATTCCATAAGACAAGACAGTCTCATTCTAAGATCTGATGTGGGGTACTACACCAGTTCTGAGCCAGGTATACTCTTTGCCCATTGTACATATTGGTGGAAAAACAGAGAAATACATCCAAGTGGCAGAGAACTCAAGTTGGATAATGATCGCAACCATACAATATTTATGAAACTATCCCAGAAAATATAAAAGTGTGTAAAATTAAAAGGATGTGTCCCAGGTGTAGAGTGGCTAGGGCATGACGAACCATACATGGCAAATCAACTATATCCGAAACCCATGTCACTGAGAACTGACAGTAATGTAGGGATAGGATGAAAGATCACAATCAAAGGGGTGAACTACAATTTTGATGGCTCACTTCCATTTATATTTGTTTCATGTTGGAGGATATAATGTCATGTGCACCAGCAGAACACCACCACCCTACTCTCTACTGGATGGTTTTATAATAATTTCTATATTTTGTTTGTATTTTGATTTCCTTAACCCATTCAGGAGGATGCCTCCATGGTCCACCATCCAAGCAGTTTGGAACTGGAAAGTGGTAAGGACTCTCAAACTTCATTAGAAGAAGGGGGGGGGGGAGGTGGTGGAGAGTCTGGAAGAATGACAACACCTGAGAAAGTGCAAAAGGTGACCATGAAACCCTATTTTTTAAAAGCAGGCCATACCGACTTACATACAAGACATGGCAGGGATGGGCAGCTATCCGCTTCTGCTTTAGCCATCTAGTCCATGGGTGAGTACGACCTTGGATGGTAATTTTTTTTGTTAAAATTCCATCACGAAGATAAACCTACAAGCAAATTTGGAACACCCTATCTCTGCAGTGTGCATTGTGTGGCCATGGAAATATAATATGTAAGTCGACATGGCATTACAGTGTGGATTTGATCAATTAAAGAATGGCTGGTCAGGCATTACTCGCCAGAAAGTGGGATCCAAACATTGAGTAATAATAAAAGAGAAAAGAGCCCCTGAAAAGAAAGTAAAGAATAAGAAAAAATAACATAACCAGTGAAAATCTCATTAAAGTCTGAAAAATGGCTACAGGTGGAAGACGAAAGTCCAAAGAGGAAGAAACCACAATCTGAATGGAGGCAAAGTGAGGCAATGCAGGACCACATTAATATCCCTATCTGGAAAGGCAGCCTACCATGACAGATGATGAATCTGGAACGAAGACATCAACAGGTAAAGTTTAGGAGAGGAGAAAAAAACACGAAAAGTGTGGAACCAGGCCACCCGAAAATCCGAGATCGAGGAGATAGAAGACCCCTGATAGAATATCCAAGTAAGGAAATTTACACAATGAGGAACAGTGGATTGATCACTGATAAACCATGGACCCAGAAACCAACAACAGAAAAGTTTCCATTTGCTTTGAGAAACTTCCATGGAGGAAGGGCAAATGGAACAAGCCAGCAAAGAAGCTATCCATTGGGAGAAGCCAGATCTCCTCGCCAAGGGCCGAAGGAAACCAAGCATGAAGATGGATGATAGTAAGGGATGGATGAAGCACCAGTGACCAAGGGTGACAAAGAAGGGATGGAGTCACAGGAAGAGGTAATGGAGGAGGAAGTTGGAGCTGAAGAAGCCATGGAAACCACAGCTGAGCCAGACAGTAAGAAGCTATCAGAAGGACACAACACAGAGTGGCAAGGTAAAGAAGTAGAATGGGAGGATAGATATTTGTTGGTCTAATCCTGCCTGAAAGCAATTACAGCCAGAGCAATACGATGAGGGACTGGAGATCAAAACAGAGACAATTTGTGGTTGAGGGATGTAGCAAAAGCTTCCATGGGCGGAGTACCCCACCGAAGGCAAAGCCACTGGAAAATAAATGGATTGAGAGACCACTCCATTGGGTAGACTTTGTAAGGATGGAAAATCTGATCAGCAACAATATCAAAAGCACCTGGAACATGACATGCAATGATATGAATGTTGAGCATGTGGGTCCAAAAAAGAAGATCCAATGTATGAATACAGAGGGATCGAGAATGGCTGCTGGTCTGGTGATTGAGATAAGTAATCAGTGAAGAAAGGTTGGAATGGATCATTACCAGGTGATTTCTGGTCAGATGGAGAAAATAGGCCAAAGCATGACATATAGCAAGAAGCTCCAGGATGTTGATATGATAAGACCTGTCAGTCACAAACCAAAATCCTGAATCTTCCTGTTGATCGATTCACGTGCCCCATCCCTGAAGGGATGCATCCACGAAATGTGTAAATCCAAATGATGAGGAGGAAGCAGGACACCTGCCGACATGCGAGTCATGCCCAACCATCAATGTAGATTGACAACAAGGGTAGGAGGGAAGGTAATAAGAGCAACCAAATGAATCCTTCCTAAGATTCCACTGGTTGTGAAAAGTCCACATATGAGCCTGACCTAAGGGGATAAGGGCTGCTATGGAAAACCACATTCCCAAAAGTGACAGAACCTCATGAGCAGTAATAGAGGGAGTAATAAGAGTGTGGAGAATTGAAAGCCCCATCAAATGAAGTCGAAGAGGAGAAGGGTGGTGCTGACTGAGATGGATGTTGAATAAGAAAAATACCCAAATAAAAAAATATTGGGAAGGTTGCAGGAAAGACTTCTCCAACTTGATTAACCAGCCCACTAGAGCCACCTCCAGGAGCAGCTGATGAGTACGACGAGCAGACTCCTGTTTGGAATGAGCTAACAGTAGCCATAAAAACCCTATAACTCAAGCACTTTCAAAAGGTGGACCTTTCTTCTTCAAGGGCAAACTAGGAATGCCAGTAGCCAGTCATCCAAAAAATGAGGAAAGCACAAACAGAGAGCATGCAAGTGATGAACGAATGCTCTGACCACCTGACAAAACATACGTGACCAAAGCAATTTTGAAGGGAAGTGCACAAAACAGATAAACCACCCCACAAAAAAACAAACAAAGGGAGGGTCGTGAGTGACGAGATATCGGGATATGCAATATTCATCGTGGTAATCTTTAAACCTAGAGAAAAAGCCCATCTGAGGGTGAAAAATGACTTGAAGGTAAAACAGGTCGGATTGAAAAAGTAAATGAGGTGGGACAAATCTATTACAGGTCACCAGTCTCCAGTTTTCGCGAGGACAACAAACAGCCTGGAGAAAGATGATGAACATGTGCAATGACCTGTTGAGACAGATCTTGTAACACCTCTGACAGACGCCAGGTGGTGGTAGGATCCCAAGGCATGGGGAAGGAAAAGGGTACCTGAGACAAAGGAAGTGGGAAAAGAAATTGTAGGACATGCCTTTCTGATAAAACCCAAAGAACCCATGGATATGTTGCAATTCAGCTCCCACCTGACCAGAACCCACTGGGTAGTTTCTGGTACTGTTGGTGACATGCCTATCGACATTGAATAAAATGACAAGATGAGAAACCGCTGGAAGGAGAAACATGTAAGGGCAGATAAGTACCAGGATGGGAAACAGGAATAGGGGCTTGATGTGGCTACAACAAATGTGCTACTAAAGAGGAAAGTTGACACACAGACTACACATGTGAATCCAAAATATCAGGTACATGATCAGAAACATACCACTGAAGAAAAAAGATATACATACGTCCCTAACATAAAGAGACAGCAAATGAATTTCGGAAAGGCCACATTACGATCCAGAAGATCCGACCAACAGTGAAACCACATGTAGAAAGTGAGAGCCGAAGACGATAAGTGAGACAATATGGAGGTAATGAGAGATCATGGGAAAGCAGGGAAATGGTTAAAACATCACATACCTGAGAAATCATGTCACAAAATGCCTAGCTGATTCTGCAGGTGGGGTAGTTGGGGCAAGTTCAGGAGAAGGAAGTTGACCCATATAATGATCGATCTCATTGCAGATAAGTCCAATAACGGGTCTCCCCCACCTGCAGCCTGTGAAATAGTGCTAGTAGGAGGTATGATACCCTCAAAATTCATTGTAGAAATATATAAGTCAAACAAAAGTGTTTGATGTAAAATTTGCGAGTGTGTGAAAAAATAAACACTGGGAAATTAAGTTAAGTAAAATATTTCATCACTGTAAATCAAAAAGCATCTGAACACGAGTACTGCCAAAGGTTTGTTTGTTTGTAATTAAGCACAAAGCTACACAATGGGCTATCTGTGCTCTGCCCACCACGGGTATTGAAACGGGTATTGTGCCACACTTATTGGTGGAGGGTTGTCACATGATAATTTGCATGAGAGATGCACTGGAATCAGTTAATTCCAATAGAGGGTAGATAAAAGACTTGTGCCATGCATAATTCTTTTGCATATAGAGAGCAGCACTGAGCGATAATAGCTATTTATGTGAGAGGAGGTAATGTACCGTATTAGAATTTATATTTCACAACACTGAAGCACTTCTTAAGACTTAAGTCATTTGCTGACCTTGTCCAGATGATCCTGAACTTGTACTACAACATTTAAAGTAGAATTATAATCCAGTATGTTTGCACTGTATGGCAAATGTAGAATGAGAATTACTAAATAGCTTTAGACTTACCTCTCTCGCACCTACGTCCTGTGAAACCATACACACATGCACAACGGTCATTCCCAATGCATCGTCCACCATTAAGACAAGCTTCACTACAACGAGCTAAAATTAAAAATATATGTTTGATAGTAAGATGTACTTACATCTACTGAAGTAAGCATAATTCAAACTGTTTATAGTTATGCATATAAACACTAAATGTTTACATGATTATATTGTACTGAGAATGTGCACACTAATTACAGTCTGAAATTGATTACTTTGCAAATTTACTGCACTCAACCTTTACAAAAGTAGTTTGAACTAGCTAACAATAAAGTTTAGCAATGTGTCAAAATCTTTTACATTATTTCTTCCAACTTTGACTACAGATAATGGTCAAAACAACAGGAAATAAACTGTGTAGTTTTATATAAGAAAAAAGCATTCAATCCAATGGCTTCAATAAGATCATTCCTCACCAACTAAAGCAAGTAACCAAAGCATCAGATTGAGATTAAACAATTTAAATTCAGGCCAGCCTTTATATTGTTTTCCAATAAAAGTTAAAATAAATCAAATAAGCAAAACACTCTTAAATCATTAAGCAAATCACTTTACCTAATGGAATTCTTAAAGTAAATAAGAAATAAGTCTGCAGCTGTATTTCCTTTATATAAATACTGCTTTCCCCATACAAGAAGTCATTTCTATATCTCCAAATAACAATATCAAACAATAGAGTCAATTGTTATTCTTTTATGTTCCAGATAGGACAAATTTAAAGTTTCAAGTCTCATTTTATATTTACTTATGTTAGGGAAATTAGCTAGACTTGCATTTTTTCAACATGTTGATATCCTTCTTATAGTAAGGATAACAATACAGTACACAGCACTTACCAATTCTGTAGAAGATAAAAATATCCTTATTACTTCTTAAATCAAGAACAAAACATTTGCTCATTTCAGTTATAGCTAAACAATGAGAAGAAGTCTTTAAGGATTTATTTATAATATATTGCACCTAACTTCTTTTTTCTCTGCAACACTAATACTCTTCTCAGATCACTTGTTAAGAAATTTCCGTACAGTACATAGCTTGACATATATTAGTGTTAAAACTCAGTTGCTACATTTGGCTCTGTCACTCAGACCATCACAATTCTTTTGAATAAAGAAACATTCTAACTAAAATGAGCTTTTCCTAGAATCTTGTCATCACAGATGTATTTCGAAATATTAATGCCCAAGAAACTGTTTGAATCACTGCCAAGAGCAATGCATGAAAAAAGTCCCAAAACAAACCTATACACATTCTCTTAACAACAGCTTTCATGATTTCTCATTTTGATATATCCTCCATACTACAAGTCAGTTTCTTCTAATTACAGAAATCCTCTTTTCTCATAATCTTTTTCTGCTTTTCACCCCAAGTTAATTTTTAACCCACCCCTCAACTTTTTTCCCACTAATTAGTTCCATGCGTATGAAAACAATTTTTGTGAGGTAACTTATCAAAAACTTTCTGAAATTCAGTATACACAATATCAACTGCTAACTATAGGTTTCAATGTAATGCCAACAACAGAAGTCAAACTGATAAACTTTTAGTTTCAAAGGTCCCCATTTACATTTGCAAATTTCACTTTACAATAAGGAATCACAATGAAAATCTTCCAATCATCAGGAATTTCCTCATTCTCAGGAATAAGTGCTTGGGATTTCGCTTAGTTTTATTTACAAAAGTGTTATTGATACGGGCATAATTGGTACTTTGCTAATACCATTAAATTTTTGAGAATTTCTATTCTATTGACGATGCTGAGGTACCACAGATTGACTTAGATAAGTTAGTATGATGGACAAATGGTTGGCAAATGTTTTTTAATTATAGTAAAAGTAAGGTAAAGCATTTAGGTCACACATTTTAGGATAGATAGCAACTCATTCAATAACATCGCTAAAGAAAAGGATTTTGGTATAGTAGTAGATAAGGCATTCAAATCATTGAGCCAATGGCCTGTTGCTAGCTGCAAAGCTAATACATTAATAAATTTAAAAATAGCAGCTGCAAGTCAAAATATGTAATTACCTCTCTATACATACCACCAGTTAGTTCTTATTTGGAGTATTGTATGTAATTTTGACCTTCTTATCTAAGAAAGGATATTGACTTTTTGGAAATGATTTAGAGAATGGCTATTACGATGATTGCAAGGATGGAAAGGTTATCTTAACGAGGTAGGTTAAGATCTCATATTGCTACTGAGAAAAGAAGGGTAAAAGGCAATCTTATTGAAGTTTACAAAATTATCAAAGGGATTGATAAAAGAAAGGCTTCCAATTTCTTTGTGCTGACTGTATTCTAAAAACAAAACGATGAGAAGACACAAGTTTAAGAATTCCAGTCAAGATAGTTTTATTTTTTATATGGATGATTCGGATATGGTGAGTTACCATCAGTAGTGTTGGTCAGCACCTTAACATAACCTTTAAGGATAACAAGATCGCTGTTGGTACACCAAAGCTGTTTCATCCACTAAGTAAAACTTAAAAGAAAAAACAACAGAAAGCCAACCCTTATCATTTGTATTCTTATCAAGCTTTCCTTTAAATTACTGCATCCACCATATCTGAATGCAACTAATTCCAAAGGTCAACTAACCCATTAAAAAAAATATAACTGTTTTAACTGAAAATGACCCCTACCCGCTAAATTTTACATTTGTATTCTCTTGTCCTACCATTTTCTCTTTTAAGTACAAAAAAGACAAGGCACTGACACAATGACAATATCAGTTCCCTTAACAATCATATCACCTATAATCTTACAATAGTTTAAGAGTGAAATACATTATACCCTTAGAAATAAAGGGTGAATTTCAACGTTTACTTTATCTCAGGGGCTAAGTGTACAAAGAAAGTCTGGAAGGAAAAAATTGTCCATTCACATATATAATGTTGTACATTATTTACAGACCATACTAACTGTGTGCTAAGCTTCTTTAGGATTTTTGGAAAACAACCTTGTCAAAATAGGAACTTTGTTCTCATTCAATCCCCAAAAATGATTCTGGGTATGCGATATCTTGGGATCTATTTTTTACTTAATTTTTAACCCTTTCTTTTCGGGTCACAGGTGAAAGGCCATGTCATCTAGTTTATTGACTCACATTCAAAATTTTATAACGTAATAATTTGCGCTTGTTATAGTTTTCATGCTATAACCTTTAAATTAGTAAGCGAATGTTAACGAAATTTGGCAGATTATCAGCAAACATTACAATGCTTTCATACGCAAAATATAATACTTTTTTTATTAAGTCTGAAACAAATTTATTGTTATGTATTTATTTTTAATATGAACGTTGTTTAGATTAAATTTGTATTTAAAAATATGCGTAACTTATAGTGTCAGATATTTATTGCATATAACGAATTTGTTATATATTTATTTAAATGACAATGTTTGTTTGGAATGAGTTTATATTTAAAAAGGCGCCTAGCTTACAGTGTTAGTTACGTATGGCAAAATTCCCGCCAATTCTCCAAGATTGTAGAATATTTGTGAACGCAAGAATCGACAATATATCCACTTCCGTAACCGGTTAAATATAGTTCAGTATTGTTGTCAGAACTTTTGAGAAAAACATTTCTCGCACCTATAAAACAGGCAAGGCGACGCGCCAAAAAGAGATAGCTTATAAGTCTGCTAGGAACCTGTTATAACCATGTATGCTATAAACCATGATTTTGCTAACCCTTATCAAGTGGAAAATATACAACATTTGACCAGGAACAGTTATAAATTTCGAATGTCAATAGATTCTCATCGGACGTTAGTATCTTTCCGAAAGTTTTACTAAATTCTCATTGGACATTAGTGGTTTTATGAAAATATTATTTTACTTCGAGGGTCCAACAATTCAGTGTCTGACAAAGCTAGCTAGCTTCACGACAATTGTACGTACATAGACTTCAAGTTAACTCGCTGGATATCAAGGAGACTCTGAACTAGAAAGAAGATTCTATGTGGTTTGTAAGTTAGTGAAATTGTTGTTTATAAAACTTTGTTTGTGGTAATTATTCGTATATATTACTTATTATATATATACATTTTTTGTATTTGTGAGAAAATCGAAAACAGTGCACGTCAATCTGGTTGGCAAATAGTGTAACTTAACTAAAATATCGGCTTCAGACTATTTCAAATTCGCAATGCGTTACAAGTCTTAAGGTTTGTAAAGCAGTGTTTTTCTCATGCCTTTTTTCTTCATCAGAAAAATTTGAAATTTCACATGCAAAATCTTTATAATGTCCAGATAGTTATCAAACATTTCTTTAAAAAAACTTTATATTTTATCTGTTATTTTCAGTAATGAATCTCTGTATGGGTTTAGTAGCTTTGACCGATCTCGTAACCACCAAAACAAATTAGGAAATAAATATAAATTATGCCTCTTTCATTCTAGAATGAACACAAATTATAACACGAAAACATAAATATTTAGACTAAATAGCTTAAATCTCATAACATTGTACATTTATATATACTGATTAATTTTATTATACTGACCTTTCAGACGTGCCTGGTTAACAATACAGAAGTCACAATGATGCGGTTCACGTGCCCTCATGTTACTGTATCAGATAACGTAAAACTGACCTTTGGTCTGTGCAAAGTAACTTGTCTTGGCTATGTTTCAATTATTATAAATCATATATGTATATAGATTATTGCTATTTTGAAATAAGTTCTTAAACACATTTTCCCTAAAACATAGAACAGTAAATCAAGAAGTAAAGCAAACAATTATCTCTTCCAATTACGACCTTTGTACTCAGTTGCTACTTTAGTAGGTTGCTAAGCTTTTACAAATTTTGCATGTGGAGGATATGAAACAACATATTTTTTCATGTTATATATATATATATATATATATGAATAACTAAAAAGTCATAGATTACTATATTACTACCATAGAATTTCACTATAATTTATAAAGCTCAGTAACTAAGATGTACTTTACTCTAAAAAATATGAAATTTCGATCAGACTAATCTTGGTTGAAAAGAAAGAAATGGCGCAAAGTCCGTTAAAATGGCCGAGAAAGCCACTAGGGTGACACTCTGAGCTTCCGTTTGGTTATTCATGTTATATATAGAAGTAAGTGTATATAAGGGAGCATTTACAAAAGAGGAAAGAGGTGGGTGGGGTGCCACTGTGTTTGATTTATTACATGAGCAATATCTTAGCAAATTGAAAAGATAATGGCTCTTATTTTATATTCTAGCTTGTCAATATTGGTAATTTTAGTTCCTGATTCATTCAAAACTATAGACCTAGTATTTTGATTTCATAAACATCTAATATGAGCCTGTGTTCACCTTAAATGGGCGACGAAAAAAAAATATATTAAAGAAAAAATGCAGTTCTGTAACTTCTGACTTGTCATTAAAACAAATCAAAATCATGTTTACTGATATAGATTATAAAATGAACTAAACCTTTTTTGCATCATTTAAGTTTCTGAAGTTTTTTAATTAGCATAGTATTTGCTATAATGTTTTTCAATTCGAACAGGAGTCTATGATAAGTAAAAACAATAGATTAGACGTTTTGGCATCTGAGTAATATCTAAAGTTGCTAGAAATTTTTCAAATGATCATAATGCTTGGTATCAAAATATATAACTATTAAAGTCAGCATAATGGAAGCTAGTCAACCTGCATCACTACCCAGTTTAATTTTTGATTGAATATTTTACTTAAATAAGGCTAACACATAACTGAAAAATTCCAAAATTTAAAAAGCCGAAGTAATTGTATTTTATAAAATAGCCAAAATATTCACATATATGTTTTTTTATTGAAGCTGTATCCTGTTGTGTTTTTGAATTATTTCTCCATTAAGTATAAATACCATTTAACTGATTTCGGTTAATAACTCAGATTGTGAGTAAAACTAAAATATGGTGGTCTGACTTTTCATATTCAAACAAATAACTTTTTGTTCAGTATAAATGAAATATTTTTGAATGAAATGAAAAAAAACTTAGAGGAAAATGAGTATTTTTTGTCACGGATTTAAGAAATATCCTATGAATTCACAATGTGTAAAACATACCTTTTCTGTTTTATTATTATTATTATTATCTTTTAACCTATCATTAGTATTCACTCAAAGTTTGTGTTTTGATCGTATTCATATCAATTATATTCTACACTTAATGTTACATATATAAAATAAAGTATTTCTATAGAAACTGTTTGCTGGAGATCTAGCATAGTGGTTTGTGCCGCTAAGCAAGTTAATATTTATTAAGACATAGGCACCAACCTAACACACTGAGTTAACAGGGCAATGACATTTATGAAGTACGTCATGATCACATACTCTAATAAGAAAAAAATATCCGTCATCCGCTCAGAAAAATATACCAGTTATGTACCCGCTTTGTAGGTGGTGTGGGAGGTAATACATTCATTTCTGTGTTTCCTTCTTTTCGTGTTGTAATCAGATGTTTTAAAAAATGTGGCTTACATTTGAGTTTGAGACTTGCATACATGTCAGATCACTATTAATTATTGCTTGAGAGATCAGCACCTCAGTCAACACGTCATGGAACGGGAAATTTTGAATCAATCCTACAAGTTATCCAATAGATGAAATCAATTGCATTAAAAAATTCCAAGAGGATGTTTTTGCCCTTGTAGCAGGATGTCCATGTTCCAAAGAACGCTCTTCTAGTTATAAATTAGGGCGATTATTTTTTCTTTAAAGAATGATGTCATGGCTATAATTTACATGAAAATAATTCACAAAATAAATGACAGCATAAACCTCACTGCTAAAAACATGTTATTGTCACATATAAGCTGGTATAAAACAGAAGATAGAAGTTTTTAGGACTTAATTTGTTTATATCAAGCTTATATTTCTACAATAAATACGATTAAATAGTGATTATACTATTTATTTCATACAAATCCGATAGAATAAACGTTTGTAAAGTTACAGTGCAATTTCGTATTGTCAAAAGTGTCTTTCTTAAGAATGAAATGTGGTTTTCAAATATATCATTAAACAAATAGTTTAGAAACATTAAATATACTTTTAAGAAAGCTCAATTACGTGGCGGAAATGCTTATAATGCTACCTTGTGTTTAAGCGAAGTGTTCTATGCAATTTTCCAAATTTAATATGTTAATAAAGTAGTGTTTCAAGTCATTCACTACTTTTAAAGCAAAATTGTCTTTATTTATTTCTCATGGATATCTGCGAATTAACAATTAAGAGACAGCCATATGTCAATGTGTTGCAAAAGCAAAAACGAAACAAAAAAAAACACACACATACAAAATCATATACCGCGAAGAAATAAACGGTTTGCTATACGCCACCTTAATGCTGTTTCTTCTCAAAATAATGTTTGCTGTTATCTCTTTATCATAAAAAGACGAACGAGGGGGACAATGTACATATGGTAACCATCTGCGTGGGTAATAAAGATAAATAATTATCTTTATTAGAAATTTTCCCAAATTATAAAAACAAGCACAAACAAAAATTCATAAACTGTTAAGTACTATCTTGAAGTACACTGTTTCGATATTTGTTTTCCAGTTTGATACACTTAGTACGTATCCCTTCTACTAAAAGAAAGAGTCAGTCAGTAAGATTTCTATAGTTTTTGTTTTGTTTTGAATTTCGCGCAAAGCTACAGGAGGGTTATATGCACTAGCCGTCCCTAATTCAGCAGTATAAGATTAGAGAGAAGGCAACTAGTCATCACCACCCACCGCCAACTCTTGGGCTACTCTTTTGCCAACGAATAGTGGGATTGACCGTGACATTATAACGCTCTCACAGCTGAAAGGGCGAGCATGTTTGGTGAGACGGGGATTCGAACTCGCGACCTGCAGATTGCGAGTCGAGCGGCCTAACCACTTAGCCATGATTCGTAATTTTGCTGAAAAAATAAAGTAATTTATTTTGGATTTCTAAATATTTTCTGACTTTCATTTTACGTTCTCACTTAACCTCAGAAACATTATGAGAATTCTTGCTTGTCATGAAGTCAACTAAACGATGGTTATAAAATAACCGATTTATATGTTATACAAATACAAACCAAAATTCAATGGTTCTTTGTTAGACGACACTTCTAAAACATATTGTTACGCCTCCAGTCGTTAATTAATTTTCCTTAACTTCGTTCCGATGAAACTTTAGCGACACAAGTCTTTTCTTAAT